>NC_056749.1:174395659-174610659 GCF_019279795.1 Protopterus annectens
TTAGGTGAATTGGAGCTCTAGACAAATAACTCCATGAGCCCCCTGCAAATACACTGGACACTGTTCTGCCCTGTTCATCTTTAGTGCCCCTATCTTGGCTGCATGCAGTTGTTGTTGTGTCTTTCGGCTTTTTCCCGGTTAGGGGTCGCCACAGTGGAACTCCGGTCCGCTAATGATTGGTCGTTGATTTTTACATGCCGAGTTACCAGCCCTGATGCACAACCTTCAACAAAGGTATGCCCATTCACGCATGTCCCCCACGCAGAAGACGCTTTAGCTGAGAATCGAACCGGACAGCATCTTACTGTGAGGCCTGAAATAAATCATAAGAAATATATTGCGTCTAAAGCTTAAAGTTCAGATGTAACAAAATAGTTCCCAATGAAATTAGATGACAAAATGTTTACAAGGATATAAGTCTTCTCTGGAAAATGTGCATGTTTTCCTATCCCTCCAAAATAAGACTGTTACCTTCTCTGAGCATGGCTGGTGTGAGACTTGCATGAAGATTAAACCATAAATGCCCACAGGCATGCATTGCAGGATACCAGATTACATGGATAAAGTGTACATGCAGACTCTACACAGAAGTAATCACAGACAAAAACTCAAAATGGGAGCCGCGTGCTGTGAGATGGCAGAGCTGCTCACTGTGCTACTTTGCTAGTTGTCAGTTTTTGTCATAAACATTCTGTTCAGACTGCCACAGGCAGGCACTTGTGTGCAATGCTGATGTTTGTGATGGAAAGTTATATAAAAAAAAAGTCTAACCTGCAATATTGCCCTTTCACACAGTAATTTTCATGACAGACAACCCAATTTCTACCAGTTACAGATTCTTTATTGACTGTGTACATCTCAGATGCCTAGTAGTAATAAAAATAACTAAGGTGAAGTATTCCACTTGCAGACCCATAATAATGATAATTTAACTTGAACAAATGACAGTAGGGTGAGTAATTTGTATTCACTTAACACCCCACATGCCCATTAATTCGTTGGACTGTGTACACCTCCAATACCATACTGCAAAAAAATAAAAATAGTTTTCCTCTGTACTTTTTTTAACACGCACACACACACACACACGCACACACACGCACACACACGCACACACACGCACACACACACAAAACATCAATTATAGCCAATAGTTCAGCTGTGACTACACACCTTTGAAATGTAATTGTGAGCAAATTAATGAATAAATACATTCCTCTGTGGTGGTTACAAATGTATCTTCTCCACTCACAAAGTACAGTGTGCAATCCAAGCAACCCCCTCCCCAACTTACCTCTCAACCCCTTCGCTCAAGAACTGAGGAAAAAGCTAAACAGTAATGGAGGACACAAGACCAAAAGTAAGGACAGAAGCCATCCTTAAATTAGAAAATTTCTAGAACAGGTTTTGCATTAAAATGCTTCTTCTGAAAGCTATTTAGTCTGAAACTCAAGGGCATGTCCTTACTGATTTGCCTATAAAATGTTATGCAGAACATACCAAAACATAGGGCAAATTGGAGACATTTGCAAAATGGGAGAAATTTGAGAGCAACTATGCCCCCCACACACATACAAAAATACATATATTACAGTCAAGCATGTACACACACAGGCATGCATGAATAAAATAAAAATCCTTACCTTCCTACATGTTGGTAACTGGCACATATGGTGCTACTAAGATGAAAAGATATATAAAAAACATGTTGTTCATGCAGTCCTACGTATTGAGATTAAATCCATTACTTACTACTTTCATTTTCAGTCAGTCTGTCTCAGTCATCCGAGGCAGCATGAGCCAATAAAACAGCTCTTTGCTGCTTTTTGAGTGCCATTGTCTTCTGCTGGCTGAAATCTCAGGCTATTTTAATAAACACGCATTCTCAAAACTCTGACATATGCAATAGTGTGCTTGGAATTCAAAGCTCAAATTTTTCCTTGATTGAAAGATAATTAAAATCGAAAAGTAAATATTTCTTTCCTTTTAACTAGGGAGGTTGCTGCCCAGTAGCAGATACCCTGAGTCACTCCTGTTGTGCAGTCACAGAATATTATACAGAAGTAGCAGGGGCCCTGCTTGTTGTGATGTGCATGGGCAGATTTTTCAATGAGTCCACCCCTATATCATTTGAACTGAGCAGCTGGTTTTAATATGAAAGTGTCTTGATTCAGAAAAGAAGCCCTTCATGCCCACTATTCACCTACAGTTAACTTCACAAGTATTCCCACTGTCATTATTGCACATTAATAGTAACCATCCTTAACTACAAAGCCTGTCATTCTGCTATTTTGTTTCTTGCTACAGATGGCCAGTTTTGGAAGAAGAGAAGGATGCATTCACCTCAGTGTTTAACAGCTGATACGTTTGCCTCTGCATCACAGCTGTCTTTTGGTTTGTGAAGGCCAAAACTAAGGGGTTGTGGCTGATCAAGTTTACAGACAACTGCAAACTAGGTATAGTCATTGAATCCCCAAATGATTTCTGTATACTCCAGGAGGGTCTCACACAGACCAACGACTGGTGTATTAGTCATGGTCTCAAAGTGAATGCAAAGAAATGCATCATCATTCCCTTTGGCATAAACAATGTCCCTTCATGCTATCATATCAACAATACCCTAAGTACCCATGAAGTGGTAAGGGACCTGGGATCACAAGTTGACTGCATCCTTAACTTCGCCCACCATGTGTCTAATGTAGAAAGGAAGGCATTCTGTATAGCACACTTGATTAGTAAAGGCATCATCTTGAGAGCAAAAGAGGTTATAACCCCTCTATACTAATCCAGCCCATAATTGAGTATAACACCCCATTTGGCATGTACCATACAAAGCAACTGCAACTCAAAGGTTTCTAACAAAGAAGATTAAGGGCCTTCAGCATGTACCTTACACAGACCAACTAAAGTCCTCATCACTCTACTCTGTTTAGTATAGACTTCTTAGGGGACACTAATGACTGGCCTACAGAGCAATCCAAGACCCAAACATAATGAACATGCTGCATATCAGTAAATCAAACCCAACTAGGGTTACCCATTCCAGGGACCTAAATATGGCCTGTGATATAAATAGGACATGCTGGAGGGACAGATTTATCTCCCAGTGACTGCCACGTCTGTGGAACAGGCTACCAATTTATGTGAAACAGAGCACCTCTATGACACTGTTGAAGAGGAAACTGGACAAGTGGATGGGGCAACATGAATTCCTACCAGGGATAGTGCCCACAACCCTCTTGGACATGGGCAGTCATCACTGAATGCTATCTTGGTTATTGGCAATCATTTTCATGGTATTACATTGGGATGAAATGGCTAGACTTAAAATGACCTCCGGGATGGCAGCCTAGGAATCTCCTATCCTCCTAAGGAGTCTGTAGTTCTGAATATGTATGAATAATTGTTTATGTAGTAGCTTTTCAAAAATCTTGGTGATGGGACACAAGTTGCATATTGGACGATAATTTTTTACTTCAGTAGATGAGCACTGGGATAATGACAAGTACTTAAATGATGTGGGACAAGGCCAGTGGTTAAAGAGAGAGATTAAAGATGAGTGAGTTGTTTTGAATTTTTTTCTTCAGTTATAGTTTTAGGAAGATAGGATAATTTTACTGAATTTTGAGCATGTGAGGTCAGTTTGAGACTTATGTCAGAAGTAGAAAGTCGCTATAGAAAAGGCATGCTGGTAGATCTAGGATAGGGAGCTGACCTTGTCCATGTATTTGTAGCCTGAGAAAGTAGGGAATTGATAGGTAATTCCATTTAAAAAAAAATAAGGAATGGTCTATTATCTGTAAAAATGGTGGAGGAGGAGGTGGAACATTTTATTGATAAATGAAATGTTAAGATGGCTTATTAGCTGTTTGATTTCCTTCCAGAATAAGTTATGCATATGGCCATTAGTCATATGCATGCCACAGCATAACTTACAGAACTATAGACTGACCTAAATTATTCTCCAGTTTACAAATACTGGCATGACAACCTAAGCAAGACAAAGCTTACAAAGTTCACTAGCTGGAAGAATGAACTGCTAGTGTGCAGTCTCTGTGCATATGGCAATAACATCCTGGGCAAAGATGTTGTAAAAAAATAATTATCCAGACCAGCTATGAAAGGGACTGTTGCTGGATGTGAATGCATTGGATCACCATAATAGGTAGATGTAACAGATGTGACAGCAACATGATTCTCCATGAAAAGGAAAGGACAAGAGACCCTGCAAGAAACCATTCCACAGCACTGGCTAGACCACCACCAGAGAAGCATCTAGCAGAAGATTAACAATTTTGATGTAACTTTTTGTTCTGTGGTCCTTGAATATGGGAAATAACCTGGCCCCACCTCAATGTGCATCATTTGTGTAGCACTAAGTTAGTAATGTCCATTACCGGACATTAAATCACACATCATTACATGATCAAAGTGGAATATTAAATAAGGCTCCCCTCCATAACTCTTCTAGATTCATTGTTGAATACTAGGCTAACTGCTCTGAAGGGCCATTTTAAACATGGACAATAACCTATGGTCAAAATAAAGCACTGTTCCATGTGTCTGTGAGGTGAAGACCTTAACCATTTTGCCAAAACCCCCACCCGATTTAGGAATCTCCAGTTTGTAAATATCCTGCATGAAAAATGACACAGCCCAACATATTCAATAGCAGTGGTTCTATGTGCACCACTACATGCCAGAAGGTGATATGGGGGCATATGTGAGGCTGTCAGTGGTGTTTTGTCTTATATTTCAAATATACCACTAGTGGAGAAGCTGGCACAACTGGAATACTTAGGGCTGAAGTCAGCAGGGCATCTCTGTTATTGATTGTAACCTATAAATAGTATGGTGTACTGAAGCAGTGTGGCACTGTCTACAACATTACAGGGGGGAGGGATCATGCTTATCCACCACTACAGAGGCTTACATAGAGTTACTGGCTGAACACATGACCTCACCAGAACATAACAGATGACAGATCTCCAGTATGTTATAATCCCATACAAACTCCACCTGTGTATCCTGGCCACACAGCATCTGGTAGGCACACTGAACCTGAGAGGGGTATAAAAACATACAGAAGATATTCAAGAGGGGCAATTATCCCAGGACTCCAAGAGGACCCTGATATGGCTACAACACTGCCTTCAACCACAGCTTTCTCTGCTCTGTCATACTGCACATATAGCTGCAACACAAAGCATTGAGGAGATGGTGAGTGTGCTTCATGATTTGCAGGAGGACATGCACCAAATACACTGTGACTAGAGTGTTTGAACGGGATGCAAATAGTGTTGCCAAGATTACCTGTAGTAAGTGTAGCCTCTATAGGTGCATCTGTGAGGCACACAGCAACTGCAATCTGGTGTGCTGTGCAGGCCATGCAGTCCATGGCCATAAGAATGTTTGGATACAAGAAGCCATAGAGCAGGCTATCCCACATGAAAGTACACAGAATGTTTCTGATGCAGCATCCTTTTCAACTAGGAGGCACATGGCCTGTCACTCCTGGTAATGAGCACTGTCTATGCTGTGACCAGTGCATTTCCTGTGTTTGAACACATGCAACAATTCATCAGGGTATACAGAGCTCACATCTGAATGCCTTCTCTGTTATGGAAAAGATAATAATTTGACTCTGTAACCCAATTCAGTGGACACAGGTAATGACCATACTGTGGCATTATGACTCCACCACTTGATGTGATTTTCAATCCCCACAACCTCCCACAGTTCCTGGCTACAGTATTTGCAGTATACTGTTGCAGTTCCTTGTCATTGTGTCCCACCCACCTGTGATGATATAGAATGTGCTCTGGCCACCCCCTAACCTATGTGAATATTGTGATATCTGGTATCTACAATGGCCAGTCCTCCACTGCCCTGCAAAGCCATGATACTGCATGTATCATTTTATCATGTGTTGCCTCTGTTATGGCTCGTAGATTCGGATCAGACACCACCACTTTACCATGGACTGTACTCAACTCTGCCTTGGCTGTTCTGCTACTGCATGTTCTTCCTCGGGCTTTCTATCCTGCCCTTGTGTTGTTGCTACATTATGTATCATAGGTACTGCCATGATGATTACGTGCTGCTCAGTTTGTTTGTTGTATACCATGTCATGCCACACGCAGCAAATACCTTCCTATGTATGTTCAGACTATACAGAAGTGCCACTTTTGAGGTATCTAGACATCAAAAGCATCCCTTCAGTAGTTCATATACCCCCTTGATTATGTTTTGGGTTTCCACTTAGGAGGGTTAAAGGCCACTACCTTCATGATCCTACGGTTGTGCACCAGGATTACCCACCAGGGCTCTAGGAAATTACATCACCTAAACACAACACTAACAGCGTACATGGTAATGATACCTGTATATGTAGACCTGACTTTAAGGTGTGTGTGTGTGTGTGTGTGTGTGTGTGTGTGTGTGTGTGCCTATCTACCAGGTGACCATGTGGTAAGTTCTGTTGCAAGAGCTGTTTGTACAGGTCAGAAGTGGATCAAATGCATCAGCCATGTGTACTGCCCAAGTGGCACACAAGCACATTATAATTAATTCCTTGGGCATTACTAACCTGTCACTTCATGCAGTGAACAACCTTCTTCTAAGAGTATTGCAGGCCCTCTGGATTTGATTTTGCCTCAAGTGAAATATGAATTCAGTCTGTGCCACCCAGGATCTCCAAGAAAGGAGTATTTGCATAGAATGCCTCTTTGGTGGTATTTTTAATTATGATTCTCCACATGTTGCAAAATAATGTTGACTAATCGATTTAAGATTCACATGATAGATGCTGGTGATATCCCTAATGTGTACCGCAGGTACTATCATGTAGCTTAGATTGTTAATGCTACCCATACCCCTGTGTCCTCAGACATGAGCACATCAACAATACCCCCTCAATTCCACCTGTGAGTTATATAATTTATCTAGGTCCCATAAAGTGTTCTTGTTCATTTACAAATGGTATCTAGTCTGTTGTCCTTAGATGATGGTACATCTATCATTGTCTGTATCTACTACTTTGGCACAGATGGCCAAGACAGGCAAGGTTGCCAGAATTCGTTGCAGTGGTAGCACCCAGTACATACCACTGTGCTACAGCTGCTGTTATTCCTAGTGCAATAACAAGTTCCAACAAGTTGGGAACTACCAGCCTCCTCTGAAAATGGGCTCCTACACATTTAAATTTTTCTAGTAAACATATAAATACATGAATAAATAAATAAAATAATGTGTTTGGCATCATGCATCACAAAGCCATTGTTACAGCAGAGTGAGGGGAGGCTGCCCAGACAGAAGCTGTTACTGGATGTGATCTGCAGGTGCCACAGATGAATAAATGAGGACATAAGAGCAGAAGCTAAAGTAGCTCTAATTGCGGAAAAGATCAAATGGAACATATTATGGTGGTTTGGGCACATGTGTAGAAAAGTAGAAGACAATCTGGTGTGGAAGATTTGGGACAAACAGGAAGAAGGTAAAAGGAAGTGAGGACACCCAGCAAAGAGGTGGATGGATTGTGTGAAAGATCTGTGGCAGTCGGGCATGAGTGTCTAAGAAGGCAGGAGTGTGGCACTGAATCGAAAGAGATGGTAACAGTTAACACTATGTGTAGTATTAGTATTAATTTATAAGACCGTGTGGAAACTGCAGCTCCATCAATGTATGGCAATGCTGCCATTTGTTTGTTTGCCCTTCGGGAAGATCTTTTAAATTCGGTCTTTAGCTTTGATAATTACTTTGTCTTCTCTTCTGGTTTAAGTTGAGGGTGCCATTCCAGGGAACTGCCCAAAGTGCCAGCTGATCTAGTTAAAGCTCTGATGTACATTGTAAATATTGACAGTCAAAGTGGGTGTGTACAGTCATACATCAACCCCTTTTAATATTTCTGAATTTGTTTTCCATTTTGGGCTCCTTCATTGACTTATGCCATGTGGTTCATTTGCATAGGGGTTCCTAATTTATTTGTCATTATGCACTAATTAGTATCCATGCATACTACACCATTTTGATCACTGCACAACCTCACTGTGTCTTGAAATCACCCACACCTCACACATGGCCACTACCTACATTAATTAGCACTGTGCAAAGTGCTAATCCCCTGGAACCCCCAACCCAGTCTTTAATCCACATGTAGTCCTCCTCTCTTGTCTTGCAGAAGAGCAGGGATGCTGCTGTTCTGAGGCTACTTGTACATCTTTTCCATTTCTCAGAGGCTCACAGGATTGGTTCATTAAATGCACGATTGCTGGATGATTCAGTTTAAAGCCATTATCATTAACGCATTTCTTGTATAGATGTTTTTAAAATAACTTCTAAGAATCACATTGCAATAAATAGTTACAAAAGGAATATACTCGAAAGGGATACTGAAATGACTGAATACAGTTATTTTCAGTAAAGACATTAGCATTTTTACCACTTTATATGTCATAATTTTAAGAAACAAGTATGCTGAAAGTCTGGGACAAATCTTCTCAAAGCCACATAAGTTATAAGACTGTCCATTTTGCAACAGTAACCCATGTTGTTACTAAGTATGTTTGTAATGGACTCAAAATTATAAAGTCATTTCATTGGTTCAACTTTATAAATGTGGCCATTTTGGAAATCAGTTTTGGCTGCTGGTGTTGAATTACTGCATATGTTGTATAAAATCTTTTGCCTAGAGTAATGTAACAGCTGGCAATCATTTTTAAAAAACGTTGTCAGTAAAAAGTAAGTGTGATGAATATTTTGCGGCAAAATATTGGAATTTGTGCCTGATTGTGTAGAAGCAAAGATCCTGTTTTCCAAACCACTGATCTGCCTTAAATTTGATGGCTGTCTAGTTCTCAGGGTGGCAGCTAACTATCTGAGTGACAAACTAGATAGCTCTCTTTTAAGTTGTACGGTTGGTCAGCATCTTATGCAGATAGAAATATTTCAGCTTGCTAATCAACAGAAATACACATGCATTGCCTGCAGTGATAGCACTGAACAACAAAGCTAATCCTGCAGTGTGATGGTCGCAGTGGCTCACCCACCCAGCTTTTAAACACAGAAGAATAATATGGTGGACAGTGGTTTGGATGCCAGTGCTCATTATCAGCACAGGGACTGAACTGAAAGCATTTCATAACCAAACATGCTTAACAGCATGTACTTAAAATGGTAAATACAGATGCATGACTTCAGCAATGCTAATTATTGTAAACCGCAAACTGAAATAACCTACAAGTCAGGGCATCCCAGGCAAGTGATGATTTCATTTTTCAGATGTAGTGCAGATTTTTTTTTTATACTTTTAACAGTATTGTCCTCATAGTAGTAAGTAATTCAGTGTAGCACACAACACAGAAATGTCAGCATTACAAATATTTGTTTAGGTTTACATGGCTCCAATATAAACTGACATTTGCTTTAGAAGTGTTTTCTAGAATCAGAAGAAGGCAAAACTGTAACAGACTGCCATCTGCCACATGTGGTCATATATTTATATGGCTGAATTGAACACATAGATACATGGAAATGCACACAGATCTTGCACATCAATTCAGCTACATTCATGTTCCAACAGATATGTATACAGACATCCAACACATACACATGTTCACACACACAAACTCTTGTACACATGGGATAAACAGGTATATACTATCAATCAAGAGATACTGGCATTCCCAGACAGAGCACATGGATAACTAGCATTAGTCACTGTGCTGGATTGCCACATTTGCATGAGGCTGTTTTCTTACTTTAGCCATCACCAGTAGAAAACTATAGCAAAAAAGAGTGGTTTCTGATTCACTCAGGCTTACTGCACTGATCAAACTTTCAGGATTACTGCTTCACATCATGGTGTATTGCATCTGCCCATAAGCCCTTCTTCATTAAGATATAGCTAAATGGAAATACTGATATTTGTTATTGCTGTGAGTATGTATATGTAAACACTTTATTTCAAAAGAATAATAACAATCGCTAAATGTTTTCATTTATAATTTTATTTGAGATAAGCATGGCAAATTTAACTGACATTTTTTAAGAACTATTTTTTGCAAATTATTTCAAAGGAATGATTAGCACTGAATTTTACTAAAAAATGAAAGCTACTCAACTAGACTTTAAAGTAATTTTTACTTCTGTAGCATGGGGGATTTAGAGGTATGAGCTAGATCACACTTGGATGTGTAGTAGCAAACCCCAGCCAGACCCCACTTCCATCACCAGATGGCAATGCCCACACATTCTGCTTTATGAATATTCAAAGCATCACAGCAATGTGCACTTTGAATATTCATAAAGCATACATCACTACACAACAAAAATAGCAATTGCAAAATTAAAACTGTTGTAATAAAAATTTCATCCCATCTCATGAAAAAGCAACCTGATTGACATTGACAAACAAGCACATTTGTGCTCCAGAATACAAGAAAATGCATCATATCTGTCCTTATTTTCTCAGGCTTCAGCATTATTTTAGGCTTTGTCTAGATTGTTTGCTCCAAGAGGTTGACAGGCATACAACTAGTAATTCTGCCCCTGTATCTACTGACTGACAGTTCAGGAAACTGATTACATTTTTCATATTTTATATTCATATGTAAACATTCAACACCAGCAGCCAAAACTGAATTCATATCATATTTAGTGTGGCAGTCTGTCTGAAATAGTTGTCCTTTCTCATTACCTTGTGTGTGCATTACTACATCACTTCACAGACCTCAACAAGCCACAACTGTGGGATGCGACCAAAACTGAGATGCAGAGTAAGCAGGATGTGTAACCTCTATCATGTATCCTCCCTGAAATAGCACAAAATCTGGATAGTGCAACTGTAATGGTCTTCTACTAGGGGAAGAATGAACGGTACTTAGGGTTTTCTGAGTAATAAACTGCATCTAGGGGATACAGATGGGGAAAGGAAAATACAGAGTCAAATTATGATCACATCAAACTCAGTCTTTTACAGAAAACATGACTATCAGTCATAAGCAATGATTTTTGATGCAGCAGTCTTGCTGTCCATTATGTAAGATATTAATTCTTCAAACTCACTTGTACTGATCTGCCTTCCATAGTTTCCAAAACAACGCAATACACTTGTCTGCTAATATCACCCGCACTGACTAGTACAATGCCCAGCCATCATCTGCTGCTGTAGGACATTTAATCACAGGCATGGACCATCCCTAAACTCAAGGCAAAAAACTCAGAAAGCCCGCTACTTACTAATTCAACCTGTGGAACATACCTCTCAACCTCTTAGAGCAAGAAATCTGGACAAAACCATAAGGAAAAGGGGAACAAAGGCCCAGAAATAGAGACATTTTTAAATATTGCTATTACAAAATTAGAAATTTGATAGAATAACAGGTTTTGCATTGGCATCAATTTTTTGAAATTGTATAAAGTCTGAAATTCAAATGTCTGTCATTATTTTCTAACTTCGATATTTAAATATGTGCCACTAATTTGGCAGAAAACCACAAATTTATGAAAAAACTGATCTAAAATATGAAGCAAAAATGTGGACATTCTGTGAAAATCTGTACAGTTAAGAGGTATGCTGGGGAACATGGCCCAACCCACAGTCAAGGAAAAAAAAAAGCCAACTTTCACTCGACTACTAAATCACTAATGTTTTTCTGCAACACAATGCCATTTACACAGAAACAGGTTGTTGTCACATGTCTTTGACAGGTCTTGCAATTAATGATGTCAGTCATTCTAGCCATACCTAGAGCTGCACAAAAAGTCGGGTGTAGTGCTCATTTCGGATATTGACGAAAAATGTAACAGCAACTGAAGGAAAATGTTTACCTTTAAACCTGTATGCCAGTATGCCTCCTGCATAGGAAATCAAATGATCAGAACTACTAAAATAAAATGTAAATGTTAAAAAGAACTACAGCAATTAGTAAAGAGTTAGACTCTTAGTTTATATTGTAACTGTCCATTAAGCCCTTACATCGAAAATTAAAATACACTGAAACCAGCAATGCATAGCTCTCAACCAATCGGGGACAAATCCCAAAAGAATCGGAGGCAAATGTAAAAATAATCAGTGACAATCAGGGACACTTTTAAACTATTAGCACTATTAACTTGAGACAATTACAGAATAAGAGAATGTGAATTAATGTGCAGGTTGTGATGTAAAAGAAGTCTATAACTCTAATTGTTGTTATTATTTATTAAGTGCAATACACCACCTTTTCTCCAAAAATCCCAACTTTTAAAGGGATTAAGAGGGACAGAGCTAAATTTTGAGTCAAAATCAGGGATGTCCCTGAAAATGAAGGACTGTTGAGTGGTATGCAGCAATGTAGGGACTTGTAAACCATATTAATCTCGCCATAAATAATACAGCAGATGACAGCAATCCACAATGGGAAAGCCTTAATATAACAATCTTCTAAGTTGGAAGTTGTAATACATACACGCATATAGATTTAATGGTAAGGAGTGGGGTAAACTACCCTTTGTATAAGATTAGGGCTTGTGTTAAATGCAAACTGTGGTCTGAAAGTCCTAAATGAAGCAAGTCCTTTGTAATTTTTTGACTGGCTGCTTCTAATGTATGTTGTCTTTCAGGGATTATTTTTAATTATTTTATTTGGAAGGGGTATGACTTTGTTTTACTTTTGTGGGTAAATTCAAATGAAATACTCTGGAAAATGCACTTCTCATGCATATGTAAAGAACAATCAGTCCTACATGACTAAGTGACAAGGAAATCTTTGTGTTTGGTTTCATCTAAATTTCTAGGTGTACAAGTGATAAGATTTTGGTTAGAGGCTTTTTTAAGTACATTATGGAGGGGGTATCTGGGCAGTGCCCGGGCAAATTTTAGCAAACACAGTTAAACTTTAACACGTTTGGTGGAGTTTCACAATGGATGTGGATGGCACTGGAAGGAAGAGGGAGGGAATAGGATGAGGTAGTTTAAATTTAAAGTAAGCCTACATCCCTGTGACAGGGAAAGGCTGAATGGAAGATTATTACTCATCTTGGTGCACACCAGGAATTGCTAGTATTGTATACAATAATATTACTAAAGAGGTCAGTCATGTGGCTATTGAGGTGTGGCTTTTTGTAAATAAAAGCACTTCAGCGGACTTAATTCCCAGAAGGGTGTTGCAGGCGTTAGTTCTCTAAAGTTTATATGTGCAACTGCGAACCCATACTTTTCTAGGGGAGGGTGATGTTATTTCAGGTTTTTGTTAGCTTTTCCTTTGGTCATGAAGTCATGTAATATAGTACCTCATACTGTGTAAAAAAATAAATATCATTTATAGTATGAGTCTGTATTTGTTTGTATTTATGTTAGTTTATGATATTACATTAAAGGTGAATTTGCAAGGGATATTAGTAGGAAACTGGTAATGGGAGATAGTTCCTGCTAATGTATTCTTGATTTCATTAACACATTACCATAACTGAGACCCCCGAGTAATGTAGGTGTGACCACCCCTCGTTGGGTGTCATTCAAGCCTGGAACATCCCCTCCTGTATAGCCCCAGTGGTGATCTTTTTCTGATTAAGCTGTTGGTAACATATAAATAAAATTAGCTGACAATTTCCAAAACTGTAAATATTATGCTTTAAACATTAAATCTTGGAGAGGAGATGCACTATTGCAATGCAATGAAAATTTTGAATATCACTGGAGTTGCCTTCCTTATTTAAAGGGATAATATGTGACATTTTCCATACATTAGAGACGTATTATTGTGCTATGGATCTGTTAATGAAGATGATAATTGGGCATGCTATTGCCTCTGCAGCTACCTTTAAATATTCTGAGGGGAGGATGTCAGCTGAGGATGAGCAAAGTTTTAGTTTTTGTGATATATTTTATTACAAAAATAAGGATGGGCTGAAACTTAAAGTGAGCATGGTTGGGTGTTAGGGTATTAGAGAGGGTGATTATATGAGTATGATCTGTGGATATGTATGGGTCAGTGTTGGGGGAATTAATAGAAGTAGTAATTTGGGGTGGTTTAATTGGACTTTGTGGTTAATTTGGCTATGGATTATAGGAAGTCTTTATTGAATTTGGTGCCTGATGAGGTGGTATGTCTGGGTGTGGACTGGGGTTATTTTTTGGGCCGAGGAGTGATGATACAGAAGAACAGAATTTCTTGGGGTTGTTTTTATGGCTATATTGAATGTGAGAATTGTATGATTTTTTTCATAAGAAATCTGTCTTTTCATCTGATTGTGTAGTTGTCTAAATAGCTGTAATTTTTTTTTTTCATTTTAATTTTTTTACCCAATAGTCCATGCTTTGTCTTTATCCTGCATTAGGATTTTGCATGACTTGGTAAGCTATGACGCATAGTTATTTCTTGTTTTTGTACTTTGTGGAGCTAATGTATTAAGAATACTTAAGAAAATCCTGTTGAAATTTTCAAATGTCTTGTTAAGGTGGGGTCTTTTAGGATGGACCAGTCTTTAGCTTTCAGAGAATCAATGAACGATTCTTTGAATTATTGTAGGTTGCGTAGTTTTTAACTCGTGTTGCTTTATAAGTTGAGTGATAGTCGTATTCCTGCAGCCTAAGCATTCGAATATCATGATGACCATAAAAGTGAATTAATGGGGGTGTGGTGACAGGCTCGTGTTGGAGGTAGTAAAACTGTCACATGACAGAAATCTGACTACCATTTCCACATATTAATTGTACCATTCAGATTTTGTTTTGAGGCATTTTTTTGCATGTGCTGTTCTGTCCCTACTCATCTAATCACATGGCAGTTTCTTTGTGCACAGCCCACTTTTGACTGTGTGTGTGTGTGTGTGTGTGTGTGTGTGTGTGTGTGTGTGTGTGTGTGTGTGTGTGTGTGTGTGGGTCTGTGAGTCTGTGTGTGTGTGCGCGCACATGTGTGTGGTGGCTGTGATGAGAGAAAAAGGCAGCAAAGAGTGATGATGTACTTCTACCGCTACTGAAGTATTTCCATAGCAAACCTGTATGTCTCATCTGCTCCCTTTAGGGTGGATGTGAGCATTTTCTGCCACAGTGCCTCTGGTGTCCTGTACATTACAAGGAGTGAGTAATACTCTGCCCCTTACCTCCAAAGAAGAAAAGAAATCTCACCCCCTTCAGCTATATATATGTGTGTGCATGTGTATATGTAGCTGAAATCCATTTTGCCAACTATCAAAAGTGGCCTCTGTGTTATATTACAAAAAGGGTCAGATCACATCTCATTTGACCAAGTTTTGAAGAGCTAGTCTCAGTCAGCCAGGGTGGAATCACTCGCAATGTGACAGTTACAACACTGCAGAATGCATATGCTACTGTCAAGGTACAGTCATCCACAATGTGACGGTTACAAAAGTATAGAATATACATGCTCCATAAAATACTGAATGATAATGAGAAATGAATAATATGGGAGGTGATGTACTTTGTGTGTCAGACAAAGAAAGAAAACACTAGGATTAGTCAAATTAGATGAGAGACGGTGGTGAAACAATAAAAAAAGGATCATGCACCTCAGCTGCCAGTAATATTAGAACACAGAGATAGCATTTCTAAACTGACAAACAGAAATTTCCTAACAGCTTGCTCAAACTTTTATATTACTCTGAAAACAAACTCCATTTTTGCTAATGAATTGTAAATACTGGCATGCTAATATTTCAGCCAAAAAATCACATCATGTCTGTGCTCTAGAACAAAATAGTCAAATAATAAAAGCTTTCAGTAATAAGAGTTAAGAGAAGATGGAAAAAGAGTTTCAGAGATGTATACATTAAAAAATATAAATCAGTGAGCCAGGAATGTTTTCTTGTGTGGTACTTTCGAATAAGATTTAGACAGCTAGAACTGGCTGGCAGGTGGAAAATAACTTTAAGAGCCATCCAGAGCTTTTATTCATTACAATGATGAGATTTTGTAAGGAAATTACTGCAGGCAAAGACTGCTGTCAGAAAAAAATGAAATTTGGTGTAGGAGCAATGAGCAACAGGGTGAGCCTTGTATGAAAGCATTCCGAGACTAAATAGTGTTTTTAAATTGAGTGTACCTGGATATATGACTTTAGAAACTCCTATCATAGGACCTCTGCTCGCAGCAAGATCCAGCTTTGGGTTTATGGAACTATACTGTGATGTCATGAGAAGGCATGTTAGGTAATAACTGCTTACAATACACACCTTTAATTTTAATATGTTTATTTGAAATATTTTCAATTAAAACAGATAAAAACATACATTTTGTCACCTTTACAGACGTGTACTGAAAGCTTATCAAATGACTCCCAATACATATCTTTGTATTTGTTAATTCACTCTTTACTAATTGTAATGCCATCAGCCTGGGCATCTCATTATTTGTTAATTCACTGTTCATCCAAGAAATGAAGAAAAAAAAGGCTATAATAACTAAGTCCCACCTCGGGTCACAGCAGAAACCTTGAAGTGAACAGTCAGCCTGCTGTTGATCTCATGAGCTTAGTTAATACTTTGAATAATGGAGGCGATAAAAGCACATGCATACCCACACCCAGCCATGCATACACAGTCAAGGCTTTATCTTACAGAATCTGCTGCTATGTCATACTTCTGGAACTGCTTTGTCATGAATCGTCTGTTGTGTGTTTGTATTTGTGCATGTTCCTGCATGCATGTAATATTAATTCAGAATGAATATATATCTTGTATTTGTGTAACCTAAATTCTGTCTGTTTTGCTGGTCTGTGATCTACATTCTCTGATTCTTCATTGTGGTAACTTTAGGGTATCTTTGTGCTTGTGTATAGTTAGAATGCTGCAACAAGATGTTGTGCTAAGTGTGCACACAGTGGCTGAACACCGAATTCTGCAAAGACAATAAATAGCAATCCTAGTCTTTTAAGGTGATTCATGTTCCTGCTCTAAAGATGATCAGCACATATTTTACCACCATCATGCCATAAGAAGCATTTGAAGAGTGGGTCTAATTATGTGAGAGAGATGGCATTAGAAAATACAAAAACAAAACTATAAAATGATACCGTCTGATACAATAATAGAAGAAAAAATTAATTTGTTCACATAATTCATAAAATCCAAAGGATTTTGGATAAATTTGCTAAGATATTTTTTAATCAAGTAGGATCTTCTCTATCCTCCTGAGACAATCAAGATGTCTGCTGTGCTGAACACTTCTTTGTATAGTTCATAAATAATGAACTTCAAAGAGATAAGAGGAATACACATTTTTACAACTACTTTTTATGTAAAACATGAAACCGAAAAAAAGGATGAAAAAATCTATCAGAGTTATAACGGGATATGAGGAAAGGCAGCACTTTTCCTTAGCAGTATGCATTAGTTTGTTGATGTGGGTAGTAGTCTGTGCCACAATTAACTCATTTTAGCCTCAACAGCATACAAAAGACAGCAGGATAAAAACAATACAGCGTAACAGAAGAAAGGCTAATATAAGCATTCCATGAAGGCTCTGTATGTTAAGTAGTTAGAAAATTCATCAATTAAAATAATGTTGTAAGTATATATTAATACACATTGATTATAACAACTAAGCTTACTTTGTATAAGAATTTATAATATACAAATGAAAAAGAATGAAGTAAAGGTGAAGCAGTTTGTAGGAAGGGTTGGATAGAACTTTAAAAAAAGGTGAGTATTAGGAAGAAGACAGTCCAGGGTATTTGAAAGTTATGGGTCATGAGGGGAGAAAGGCATTGCTAGTATATTTCACTGTAGAAAGTATCACATATAATTCCCCTCCACAGAACTAACCAATTACCGCCCCATAGCTATTCTCTCTCCATTCTCCAAAATACTAGAGAGATGCATACACTCTCAAATCTCAGACTACCTCCTTACTAACAACCTCCTTTCCAATACTCAGCATGGTTTCTGACCAAACCATAGCACCACCACTGCCTTACTCTCATTTACTAACACTATCCTTCAGCATAAAAACAATGGCTATCTCTCCTCTGCTACTTTCCTAGACCTATCTAAAGCATTTGACATGGTCCCACACAAACAACTTATCTCTGCCCTCAATAACCTATCCTTCTTACAATCAGTCACCAACTGGTTTCAGACTTACCTGTCTGACCACCAACAATCCGTTGCATGGCAGAATGACATATCTCCCCAACTACCTGTCTCCATAGGGGTTCCCCAATGATCCATCCTTGGACCCCTACTCTTCTCTGTTTTCACCAATAATCTAGCCTCTGCCACCAAACATGGCACACTCATACAATACGCAGATGACTCAAACATCATCTGCTCAGCCCAGTCCCTACCCAAACTGCAAAAAGTCACACAGGAAGCCTTTTCCTCTGTTGAAACTTGATTATCCGATGCCCAATAAATACTCAACCCAAACAAAACAAAATTACTCATCTTCCAACCCACCAAACATACTCAAAACAACTCTCACTTTAACATCACAGCAAAAGACAACACCACTATATACCCAACTGAACACACCAAATTGCTAGGAGTGGAAATAGACAATAAACTAAAATTTGACATTTACATATCCTTGACCATAAAAAAGTCCACAAAAAACTAGAAGCACTATACAGAAATAAGCAACTTCTCACCAAAGCAGCAAAGATTTCAATAGCAAATTCCCACCTTATCTCCACCCTACTTTATGCCTGTCCAATATATACCAACCTAAGGCAATGCGATCTAAACAAGCTAGAGACCTGCTGCAACAAAATCGCCAAATTTGCCACAGGGACATCCTACCGTAGTCACCACTGTCCCTCACTTGCTGAACTGGGCTGGCTTGAACTCCCTCACCTCCTTCAATGGTATCAACTCTCACTCGCCCACAAACTAGTAAATCATCCACTAAATGTCCCATCCCTATCACACCACCAGACCACGAAGATCCAGCAACAAAAATCACTTGCAGATCACTAAAGCCAATAACTCTGCTGGTGAAGCACTATTCTCTTGCGCCATAGCCAAATTATGGAACTCCCTCCCACCCACAATTACCTCCATACCATCATGCACCCACTTCAAAACTTTACTAAAAGCGCACCTAAAAACATGCTGGCTATGCCCTTGCAACTCCCACTCTAATATCACACTCCCCATCCAACCACTACCTTTCTTTCCACTCCACTAACTACTTTGATTATAGCAAGCTCAGATGCTCATAAGCCAGTACTTATTATACAGCAGGACCTTCTTCTTGTAACATTTGTTAATGTCTATTATGTACTTCACAGATGAAGATTCTAGTTGTCTATTGATGTACTATGTTCTTCATCTGTAAATATGTTGTAAGTAATTGCTATGTAAATCGTTATGTAATCCAATGTAACTACTGTTTGTTTATTTTAACTGTGGAGCTTTTCTCCCCGGGCCTCCGCTGAAAATGGACCTACATCCAGTCGGACACTCCCAGTCAACAAATATAAATAAATAAATAAATATGGAGACCTTTTATCTGGTGCCAATGGGAATGTGTGGAGGACATCTCCACTAATTTTCTTCACTAACTCCACCTCTACCACCCTCCACTTCATACTACATAACTTCACTTCACTTGTTCTTCTTCTTTATAACCACTGAAATGTTAAATGTTTCTCCAAGCATCATGTTTTTTTCTGCTGATATTAACATCCTATCTAATAAGCTATCACTACAGACTTTCAACTCTATACACCTATCCCCAACCCAGACCTCAAAAACTCACCAGTTAATCTAAATAGCAAAAAAAAATCCCTACAAAATTGTGAATTAGCAAAACCACCTCAAACTATACCTATCATTAATTGTACTACCCTATCATTAAATAACCACCCATCCATATCAATAAAACTAGCCCATCAAATCCTCACCCCATTATTCTTGCAAAAAAAATGTAATATTATCACTATCAACTACTTGAAGCATTTGTAGCAAAATTACAGAACTTCATTCCTGGACACCACAGTATATATAACCCTGATATTCTTCCATCACAGAAACCTAGCTTAAGCTTAAAATTGAAGATGTTGAACTGCTCGCCCCCCCCCCCCCCAGGCTATAGTATTATCGGAGCTGATATGGCCCACAAAAATGAAGGCAGGATGGCCTTAATTTATCCAAGTTCACATAATCTCTCTTCCTGCTCACACAACACCCCAAAATACCAAAATAGTATCACTGCTAAAGCTTAACATTAAAAAAAGCTATGTTTTGTTACAGTCTATATCCCACGTGAAAATAATACAACAGCTTCAGAATCAGTCCTGTCCTGGACAACTAATTATATACCTTATAAAAAAATCTAACTAGAAGATATAAATATTTACTGGCAAAACTTTACATCATATAATTTCCATGGTTACAGACAACTTATCAAAACATAAGCTAGATTTAATAATACCTGCAGTAAAGTTGCAATTCTATACTGAATACCGATCTCTGACTCTCTAGTAAATTTACAACCTCTGGAACCTTTCCAAACTCGTTTGGTGACCACTTTCCAGCATATACCTGGAAGCATACCACCACCAACCTCACACTCTGCAACTTAAACAACCAAAAAAATTTCTAAAGTAAATAAAGACTCCATCTATACATCAAAAGCCTGCAGTTGTCTGTCCTATAAACTCTTCCACTCAATTAGGCAATCAATACTTTTTTAAATACTCTGTCATTCCTCACTCTGCAAAAAAAATTGAAAATTAACCATGCACCATGGCTCGCTACCCAGAAAAAAATACAATGTTTAAAAGAGACAAACCTGGGAAAGAATGGCTTAAACTCTCCCTATAACCTGCAACCTTACAGAGAATTGTGTAATACTTGTAAAAAAAATAAATAAATAAAAAATTAACTTTGATAAAAAGCAACACTACAGCCATTTATAACTTTAAAACAAAAATGACCCAAAAAAAATCTGTATGTCAGTATGTAACCTGTTGCATCTGGGCTCATACAAGGAACCTATCCCTTCTCATAATAGTTCTTCAATAGAAATTGCAACCTTATTCAGTACCTACTTCAAAGTAAGCTTCACATCTCTAGCTAAAAACTTTTTGCCCCCATGTAGGGCTTCTATCACCCCCTCAATTACAACCAATCATGGTAAATTCAGCAAACAGGTTAGGCAAAACCAGCACTTTCCATGCACAATGGACATTACTGCTTCATTTACGATCCCCAGCATCCCCGCATGAACCTAATTCACACTCTATAGCCAGTGTTAGCAACTTCCAGTTAGGACCTGTCTCCAACTGAATGATAAAAAACTTGCTCCACTGTAGCTGAGAGCCTCTCACCTGAATACTTAGACAGCTGCCAATACCATAGCAAACCCAGTCTCTATCCTCAGCAAAATTCCTATGTACCCTCACTATGTAAAAAAAATCCTATATTGTCTCTTTTTCAGAAAACTGGTATCTTATTGTTCTATTATCACCTTTCAAAAATTCTTAAGATGTATTCATAAGCAACTCTATTATCTTCTACATGAAAGGCTCTTAACATCCACCAAACATAGCTTCTTCCCAACACACACTGCAATTACTGTCCTAATATCATTCACCATGAATAAATACAGGGACTCAGGCAAACTTGTTTCCTCCTTGCTCCTTGACATGTCAAAAACCTTTGATACAGTTTTTCAGCCTAAACTCCTGTATACACATGGTCTCATCTTGAGTTATCCCCTTTTTCATTACAGTGCTCCACTAGCTATTTAACTGACAAGCTCCAGTCTGTAAAATGTCAGAATATTCTCTTTCCATATCTGCAAGTCTCCACTGGTGTATCCCAAGCCTCTGTTCTAGGTCCCCTCTTCTATAATATCTATATCAGTGATCTCTCTGCCTCCAAAGGTCCTACCTCTATTATATAATATGCTGGTGATTATGTGCTAATAACTTGTGCATTTAATAACTTGCCTCACTCCTCCAGATCATGCAAGAAGCTTTTAACACAGTTGTGAAATGGTATCATAATGACCAGCTACTACTGAACCCTGAAAAAAAGTTACTACTACTTTCCCCAAATCACACATCCCTAATAAAGAAAACTTAAAATTATTTTTGTAAAACAAAACTGAAATTTAATTAGTCTCAAACTTCTTGGAGTGGTTATAGATGATAACTTTAAATCTGACCTGCATGTTCAAAATAACATAAAGACTTACCAAAGATGAATGCTCTGCAGTTAGAAAAACTTCCTTAGCAACACCAGCAAAACCACTCTTGCTACTACCTACCTCCTCCTATCCTTCTTATGTGGTGCAACCATCCTAACCAGCCTTCAGTCAAGCTGAAGGCATGATGTAAAAAGGCTGCAAGCTATACCACAGCCATCACTTTATTACCTTTAATGCTTTGACTTTGCTTAAACTCCCTCACCACTTAGATTATATACAGCTTACCTCCACACATTAACAAAGCTGGTGACTGCCCTGCTTTTAATCCTGTTTTCCATTCCTATTACTCTAATAGGCTACTTTGGTCTAAGGAACAACATCTTAGCATAAGTAAATCCCACAGATCCTCTCACCAAAGTCTGTACTCATACCCTGTTGCTAAAAAATTTATGTCTCTCTCCAAATTAGATCCTCTAAACTCTCTAACTTGAAATTACTACGAAGACTACCTAAAAAAAAAATCTGGCACTGCTCCTGAACTACCCCAGGCTGAACTTGTCCCTCCCTCCTTCCACCACCAGCATACTTTGACAATGTTCAGGGAGAAGGAATTAATAAAATCTATTATTTAGACAAAGAAAGAATATATTTTTGCCTGGACTATATTATCTGGTTATCTTTGTTCCAAAGAGTATACTCGCTGTGTTTAATGTCACCTCTATGAGCTGCAACTTATGAACACTTTATTGACAATGTTATTTTTCAACTTATTTAGCTGTCCAAATATTTGCACAGTGTATGTATTGGTTCACACTGTATGAACTACAGCTGAATTTTTAATTTGTTAATATGTCCTTCTGTATTAGGCTATGTAATGACTTTAACTGTAACCATATTATGTCAATGTGGACCTTTTCTGCCGTGGCCTCCACTGAAAATGGAATGTTATCCCAGTTGGACTTTCCTGGGAAGCAAATGTAAAATAAATAATTGGATGGTGGAGCAGTGCTGCTAGTTAAAGGGATGGATGGGCTTATATTATTGGGGGGCGGTCTGACAGAAGCATTTGCATACAGACTTTTTTGTAGGAAGGTTGTCAATTGGGAGTTGATCAGTAACGTTATGAACTTCAGTGAGAAATCTTAAGTCCAAAATGCAAAGTTGGAAATGGCATCAGTGGTGGAAGACAAATGAATTCCTGGTCTGGGTAGTATTTTGGTGTTATTGAATTGTGAATGGATTTGGTAGGCAGTTTCTTAAAAGATTAGTCTGTGGTTGCGAATGTGAGGATTCATGGGTTTTTTGAACAGGTTGTCTCATTTCTTTATATATTACTAATAGGCACAGGCACAGTGGAATATGTCAGTGTTTTTGAATCAAAAAATTTTATTTTACATCATTTCTAGGGTTTTGAGTTTCCTATTGAAAGCATAGGTAAATAAAGGCAGGGCATACTCAAGCTAGAGTTGTAAGACATTTTACAGATAATTTTGCTCCCATATGAGGTGACGGAATGTTATGTTTGGTGACAGTCATGCATAGGGGTGTGTTTGATTTTTTTTTTGTTTTTATCTAGTTAATATGAAAGGAAATGCATATAATTTCATCTAGTGATACTACCAGGAGATTTGAATGAATGCTCTTGTTAACTAGGTGTGCATTGTCAGTGGGGCAACAGTAGGGGTAGCTTAGGTAGTGTTTGTTGGTAGCCTAAAAACGTATCTTTAGTCTTTTAGAGTTCACTGTTAGTTGTTTAAGGAGCCAGCATTGCAGGTTATGGAAGATATCTTGAAGCTCTTATAGATTTATGCTGTAGTTGCTGGTACAGTGTAAAAAGCAATGCCATCAGCATATTTAATGAATTTGGAGAAATTAAAGTCACTGAATAAGAAGTTAATGAAACTGCTGAAAAGGTGGTTGCAATGATAGAACCTTGGTAGTAGTTTATTGAGGAGGAAAGAGTTATTTTAGTTAACAGAGAAATGGTCTGTTGGAAAGGCAACTGTTTTTTAACACCTTTATTGAACTATCACTTGCGACATAGGCAAACTTACACTTCTGTAAAAGTAAACCAACCATATTGACAAGTTCACATTTACAAGCATTATGCATCATATATATCCTTCTGTGTGATATAATCAATCCAACATTACATAAATTGCTCAATCCCTGCCTTCTCTTAAACCTCAACCCCCCCCCCCCAAAAAAAAAAAATGTTTTTCTGCATGTATTCTTACCACAATTTCCATTTTTTTCTATCTAATTTTTGGAAACGCAACTGTCGGGAATTAGTCAGAATGTCCAGATCGCCTCATAGTTTTGGTCTATTCCATATAAAAAATTGTCATTTCTGGTAAATGATTGAGGACTGAGGTCTCTTAACAATAAGCAACAATTTTTCCTGCAGAAAATGCATGCTAATGCATTTTTTTATTTTAGCAACTTTCTAAGTTTATAACGGCAATAATCAATGTTTCACCCTGACTTCTCCCCCAATTATTTTTGGTTTTATCTAGAATTATTGTCCTAAGAGGTTGAGAACTACACTGCTGAACTATTGTACAAGTGAGGATGCAAAGGTGGATAAAGCTAGGGAGTGCACTACCAGAATATGGCTGATAATCAAAATGCTTTGTTACTATCTACAAAGAGTACTCCCATGAGGAGTCCTTGTTCACTGTTCATTATTATAGTGTCAACAAGAATGTGTGTGGCTGTTTGGGTACTTATTTATTTTATTAAACCATGTTAATGGAATGAGATTCTTTGCATTTATTTGAAGCTGTTGACGTTTTATATTGTCAGAAATGGGTGGATAGTACATTTTGTTTTACCATGCCTCGTGACTACGTAAGTGGTTATCAATGTCTTTGACTATTCATTCCCTAAGCCATTCTCATTTGTCATGAAATGCTATATTACAAAGAAAACAGTTTGTGGAGCCATAAGCCCTAAAAACATTACCCTGTCAGCAGACACGGGAAGTCATCCTCACTGAAATGTACACCATCAAAATGTAGGTGACAACTCTGTTAATGCACTTTTTACAGGAGGCAAGTCCTCCCATATGGGGATTTACCTCCATACTAATGTCATGGTTCTACAACTGCACAGGAAAGAAACGTTCCCAGTAAAGGTGAAAAAGCAGCTCTTCCATTGTCCATCTCTGTGAATTAAGAGTGAAGTTCAGTCATTAGCCTGGGCACTGGAAAATCCTGAAAGGAAATATGAGCGTGAGTAAGGTATTATGGCTCATCTATCCTGAAGGAAAGAAGTAGTGATCCCAATCAGCCAAACTGCTCATGTGGAAGTGTAGACCTGCACAATAACTACAGCTACAGGAGTGGGGAACATGCACTTGGTGTTCATAGCCTTTGAAGGTAGCCCTCTTTGGCATGTGAGTTGGGGCATGCACATAACAGGGTAGGGCAGAGAACAACCTCTTGGTGATGCAGATATTCACATTAGACACTGGGGTGCATGGTTAGGGAACTACCACAAAACCTCTTGATGTCATTCAAATAAGGGAGGGTTGATGATTGGCATGCAGTAGATAGCAGATCTGATCTGTGTAAAACCATTCTGTAAACTGTGATTTCAGAAATATTGGAAAAGAACACATTTCTACAGCTGGTAGCTCTTTTGAACACATTAAATACCACTTAAGACATTGACACAAATACATTAACTCATTTATTCCAGTGGAACTCAGGACGTTTGCATTGTAACTTCTGATGGGTGAAGCCTAAGCCTTTTGGCAGAATCAAATTATGTCCTCACATTTCAAACATGTTCATATCTCTGGAACCATAGGGGTTATAGCATAAGTATAAATGGCAAACTCTTCAGCACAAACTATTTTTATAGTGGTAGTATTCTTTAGATTCCAGATCATACTCAAAATTTTATAAGTCACAGTAAAGACAGTAACTCTTACATTTGTAATATTTTGTAAACAACTTAAATATCTCAGCAATCACTCAAGTTACACACACACACACACACACACACACACACACACACACACACACACACACACACACACACACACACACAGTCAGCAGCATTTTATTCATCTAGCTGAGAGCTTTCATATGGGGCTAAAGAGTTCTGTCTGTGTTACTTGGTTGTTGAGATATTTAGAAAACTGTGAAAATTATATATATATATATATATATATATATATATATATATATATATAAATTAGTATCATAAAAACAACAATATCTCTTTACCTGCACTAGACAGAGGTAAAATATTAATGCAGTTGAGTTTGCCATTATGTAAGCTTTGAGATGAAATTTTTTAAAACCTTGTTTTGAAATTATTGATGCAAAATGTAATGCCTAGTGGCATCAATAGGAGTTAACTGCAGATGCACCTGGAGGTGTCACTTGAATGTAATGAGTTAATATAAAAGAAAGCAAACTGTACTAACATTTTTTTTTCATTTAAATGCATCATATATATTACATATGTTTTCTTTCTTTGTAACAAATGTTATTCAGTCCAAAATTACATAAATCACTCTATCTCAGTCTTTCCTTAACCATCATTCCCACAAATTCCATTTTTTATATGTAATTTGTTCCTTCCTTTTTCTAAAGATGCCAAGTCCAGTTCTTGTATATCATTTACAATATTCAATACTTTAAGTACACTTAGTTTAGATTTTGATTTCCATTTGTTAGCAATTGCTTTTTTTGACCATCAGTAGTATTAAACTTAATATATTATGTTACAAAGACATGCGTTTGGAGCCTTTCTCCCCTGGCCTCTGCTGAAAATTGGTTTTGTTCCAAGTCGAACTTTCCAGGCAAACAAATGTTAAATAAAAAATAAATAAATAATAAGGACTTGCTATGTCTAGACAATTCATATCTTATCTCCCAGCTCAAAAGGATCATTTCCTTAGTTACAGCTATTTGATTCACCAGTATTTCTAATAAAGTATTCTGTAGATCAATTTTTTAATTCTCCAACTTATTACACTCCAAAAAGCATGTTCCCAGTTACTTCTTTCTTCCCCATCACACCTCCAACAATTGCCGTCTACCTGAGGAAAAATTCTTTGAAGTCTATTTAAGATATAATAATACCTATGAAAACACATGCAAAAAAAAGACTTCAGACGTTGTTGCATACTTGAGAGCCATACATATGTGCTGCCATTGTTTCCTTGTGAATTGCTGTTCCAGTTGCTCTCTTTCCAATCTTTTCTAACCTCCTCTTATTTCTTCTAGTTATCATGCAATATTTTACATGCCCTAATAACTATCCCTTTTTCTTACCAGCAGTTCCTCTTCTAGAAACCACTAAAGGCTCTACCAGAGTGCTTTTTTCTTTCCCTATCCCTTTCTGTTTGCAAACACTCTGGTATCGGTCCCTGGTAGGGAAAGCCGTCTCTAACCTGCAGTCCAACCTTCTTGGCCCATCGTATTATATTACCTTTCTTCCTCGGGTATTTTCTCCCAGGACCATAGTACATCTTTTACAATTTGCAAATATGTTGTGTATAAGATGTACTAGGAAAACTATCCCCTTGTGTCTCCAAAAGCTTCAAAATTTATATTAAGTTTCATAGGCTCTTACTCAGCTAACAGCCGAAAGAGACAATCAAGGCGCTACACCACATCACCCAGGAAAGAGGCAATCAAGGCACTAAACCACATCACCCAGGAAAGAGGCAATCAAGGCGCTACACCACATCACCCAGGAAAGAGGCAATCAAGGCGCTACACCACATCACCCAGGAAAGAGGCAATAAAGGCACTACACCACATCACCCAAGAAAGAGGCAATCAAGGCGCTACACCACATCACCCAGTGGACTAAATTCTTTTATAGAAACTAATATTTTTTTTTTACCCTGGGTCAGTTTATGGTTGCCAAATAATGTGAATTAGGACCTATGAAGCCTAAATGATCTACATGCCTATGCATTACCTAACCCACAGAGTCAGAGTTGCTGGAGCCATGTCAGACTCGAAACCGGTCACAAGTGGCATCCCACAAGGTTCTGTCCTGGGACCTCTCTTGTTCGGTATTTACTTTTCTGAGGTACAGGCCAACATGGGAGGACTATGGCTCACCAAGTTCGCAGATGACTGCAAACTGGGTGCCATAGTCGACTCTCCAGCTGACACAAACATCCTTCAAAAAGGTCTCGCAGAGACGGATAACTGGTGCCAGAGCCATGGTCTAAAGCTAAATGCCAAAAAGTGTATAGTCATACCCTTTGGCAAAAACAATGTGCCCACAAATTACCACATAGGTGGTAACACATTAAGTACAGAGAAAGTAATTAGGGATCTGGGGGCCCAAGTTGATAGCAATCTCTCCTTTGACTACCACATTGCCAAAGTGGTTAGAAAGACCTTCTAAATAGCCCACCTCATCATGAAAGGATTCACATCTAGATCAAGAGAGGTAATCGTGTCCCTTTATTCATCCCTCATCAGGCCCATCATAGAATACAATGCCCCCTTTGGGATGTACCTTACCCGACACCTGCAGCAATTAGAAAGACCCCAAAAGTACCTCACCAGGAGGATCAAGGGACCAAACAGATGCCATATGCTGCTCTGTTCAAAAAACTCCAGCTCTACTCAGTTGCATACCGCCTACTTCGAGGTGATCTATGCCTGACATATAAAGCTATGTCCAACCCAGAATTAATGGACATGCTCCACCTCAGTAAATCTAAATCCCTTAGAGCCACGCGCTCGAGGGACTTGAACCTCAGCACAGAAATAAATAGAACATGCTGGAGGGACAGATTCATAACCCAGAGGCTCCCTTCACTCTGGAATAGAATTCCAATTCATGTTAGGCAGAGCACCTCACTGACTCTCTTCAAGAAGAATCTTGATGAGTGGATGGGGGATCGTAGGTTTGTCCTGGGGATTACTTCCGTGTCACTATTAGACAGAGGCACAGTAAACTAAACTTTAAAAAGGGCACAGTATACTCAAATCAAGGGGTGGCGTAAGCCAAACACAATCGGGCTAGGCTTATAAATGCCCCAGGGCAGATAGCCTAGTATGAACCTATGAACCTCTGAACCTATACATTACCTTATTAACATATGAGATTGCCGGTAAAGAAAAAAAAAACTGTCCTGCAGTTGCAACAGTTTTCAGGAAATGTAATTATACTCTTGAATGACTAAATGTATATTTCGCTAGCAATAAACATTTGTTTTTATTATTTCTAGTCCAGAATGCATTAAGAAATATGATCTCCATTGCCTTAGTTTTAAAATTAATTTGTCGTGCATATGTCAAGGTTTCACACAATTAGAAATTTTTGACACCTCACAGCAAGAGGTTCTCCAGTTTGATTATCGGCTGGGGTTCCTTCTGAGTGGAGTCTGCATGCCCTCCCTGTGATTGCATGGGTTTCCTCCAGGTGCTCCGGTTTCCTCCCACATCCCAAAGACATGCAGTAGGTGGATTGGACACACTAAATTGGCCCTAGGTGTGAGTGTGTGTGTGTGCCTTCTGTGGAAGATTGGGTGCCAGGCTGGCAACTCGACACCGTAAAACTCCACTGCCAATCATGAGCGGACAGATGATTCGCTGTGGCGACACCTAACCGGGAAAAGCCGAAAGAAGAAAGAAGTATTTCAATGGTCACTTTTTCTGGCTATGGTCTTAAGTGTTAATTTTCTTGTGGTGACAAAGTAGGTTCCCTCCCCATCCAAGAAGTTCTTTTCAGCCAAAGCCAGGATCTGAACAGTCCGTATCCTGTATATGAATAACTAAGATTAAACAACACATAATAATGATAGGACACATGGCATTAATATTAATATGCAAGTAGCACTAATACACTTGTAAGATTCAGTTAGTTCATGGAGGATACATTTTATGAGTTTAGGTACAGTACAAATGTACATAATGTATACATACATGTATGTGTATGTGCTCATTTGATATATACCACAAAATACTGAATCTAATTTCACTGAAAGTGTCACACATACTAAATACAGTACATCTCCAAATCATTTTTATTTATTTATGTATTTATTTATTTATTTATTTATTTGTAGGAGAGACAAGCCTAGCCCACCCCACCCACCCCTAAATTAATTTAACTCCACAGTTGCACAACTGTGGAGGTATGCAAATACTCCTGATTGCACACACACACACACACACACACACACACACACACCGACAGTGCATCAAGTATATTTGCATACCTCCAAAGTTATGCAACTGTGGAGTTAAATTAAGTTAGGGGTGAGTGGAGTGGGCTTGCCCCTCCTATAAAAAAAAAAAAAAAAAAAGCTTTTGGAGATATATTTAGTGTATGTGACACTTTCAGTGAAATTAGCTTCAGTATTTTATGGTATAGATCAAATGAGCCTTACATTATTGTGTGTGTGTGTGTGTGTGTATGTATGTATATATATATATATATATATATATATGTATATATATATATATATATATATATATATATATATATATATATGTATGTATATATACATATATATATGTGTGTGTGTGTATATATATATATATATATATATATATATATATATATGTGTATATATGTATATATATATATATATATATATATATATCCATAGGAGAGTGCTACAAAATCGTGAAAGTTCAAAATACTGAATCTCATAATACTGAAAACAAACAGGATACCAACGCTGCACCTCCCCACACCCCCTGATACTTAAATATATCAACTCAAAGATTGCACTTAATTTAGTGAAGTGCAATCACAGAGTTGATCTAGTTAAGTAGCAGGGTGGCTTGCCCCCTACTTATAGCTGAGAGGTAATATGTTTCTGTATGTACTTGTGCTGGAATATAGTAAGTGTTGGTATCGTGTGTTTTCAGCATTATGAGATTCAGTATTTTGAACCTTCAGGATTTTGGTCTCGGATTTTTATCTAGCTCTCTCTCTCTCTATATATATATATATATATATATATATATATATATATATATATATATATCTTAGAACATCAAAGTTTCAAAACTTCGAATGTTCTAATATCGAACCCTATTCAGCGAAAGCTGAAAACATTGAACAATACAGAACAGCGAATTTTTTCCTAGGGAAAAAATTCACTGTTCCAAAACACATACACACAATACAAGCACACCAAACAAACAGCAATCCACACACATACACTTAAAATCCTACATCTAACCCTACCCTAAACTACACCTAACCCTACCCTAAACTATACACACACCACTAACTATCCACTTACCTTAACCCTAACCCTAAGGTCCGTCACTATCGCACACTCACCTGCACCCTAACCCTAACTCACCTACCCTGCCCTAACCCTCACATCCACACAATTACAGACTTACCTGACCCACACCCTAACTCACCTAACCCGCCCTAACACTCACGTCCACGCAATCACACATATACCTAATCCGCGCCCTAACTCACCTAACCCTCACATCCACACAATCGCACACATACCTAACCCTAACTAATCTAACCCGCACTCAATCGCACACTTACCTGAACCCGACCCGTAATGTTCCACCACAACACTGGAAATACAGAAGCAACAAAAACGGACAACCGAATTCTTTCACTAGGAAAAAATTTGGTTTTCTGTTGCTTAGATATTTTCAGCTTTCACTGAACAGGGTTCGATAGTAGAACATTCGAAATTTTGAAACTTCAATGTTCTAATATGCAGACTATATATATATATATATATATATATATATATATATATATATATATATATATATATTAGATATAGAAATATATATATAGTATGGTGCACTAGAGAGATCAGACACACACACACACACACACACACACACACACACACACACACACACACACACACACACACACACACACACAGACACACACTTATCTAGACATGTAGTACGATTTAACAGTGGGTATTAGCAAGAAACTCATGATTTACACTATTTTGCATTGGAATTCCCATCACCTAAACAAACTGACAGTCACTTTCAGTAAGCTAATGTAGTTTTTGATCAGATGTAATTCAGTTATTTGGGGTTTAGATCTAATGAACCACTGTTTTTCTTTTCAGATCAAATGAATCAACTAAAGATATAGATATATGCACACTCACACAAAGGAGTAATTTATATTGAATGCCCAAAATACGCTATGCTGATACCATGAACCAGCACCATACACTCTCAGCTCTAGAAATGAAGACCAAAAAAAAGCACTTTACTGTAATATGTTGGCTAATACCAACTGGCTTATTTACAGTTACATCAATGCTCCACCCCACCAGCTCTCCCATTGAAGAGGCAGAGCTAAAATTAAAAAAACGCTGTTCCTTCTTCTGGAACAGCTACCAGGTAGCCAGTTGCATGACCCCCCCCCCCCCCAGCCATGCCTCAGCCATTCAGATCCCCTATGTTTGCCCTACCCTGACCCTCCATTATTCATTTTATTAACAAACAAAAAAAATGATTTCTTCCTTTAAGCTGTAAGAAACTGCAGTTGCTATAGTTTATACTCTGCTTGCACAGAGCTTTATGGAACTCTAGTTTTAGTTGAAAAAAAAATCTTCTTTAATTTAAACTGTAGCAAACTGCTTGTTTCAGTTATGCAGTTTAGACCACATGTGGACCACTACAGCAAATGCATTATCAGCTTTCATAAGCCATAATTGCATTAAAGAGATGAGACTGGCTGATCACTCTTCTGACACTGTCTGGGGCAGCCTAGCTATGCTTGTGTGTGTGTGTGTGTGTGTGTGTGTGTGTGTGTATGCATGCATGTTTTATCTATCTATATAGGGTTCATAGGTAGGTGCTAGGATATTGGCCCTAAGGCCTATAAAAGCCTAGCCAAAAAGGTACACTGGCTTTCACCACCCAAGAAAATAATTTTCCTGCGGCCTTGTCGAGCAGAGCCACAGAGGTGATCACCGGGGTGAATTTCCTATTTCCCATCCAATCATCAAGATTTTTCTTGAAGGGTGCTAATAAGGAGCTTTGTTTGATATAGATAGGTAGTTTATTTCAGAGTATGGGAAGTCTCTGGGACAGGAATCTATCCCTCCAGCATGTTCTGTTTATTTTGGTGACAAGGTTTAGGTCCCTAGAGCATGTAGTTTGGAGGGATTTGGATTTCTTTACATGGAACATGTCCACCAGCTCTGGGTTTGACCTAGCTTTGTATGTTAGTCAGAGATCACCTCTGAGTAGGTGAGGTATTTCTGCGGCCTTGTATATCTTTATCTATAGCATTTTGTGCCATTGACTGTTAGACTGGTGGAAGTAACTGATGCATTTTTATGTTTTGTCATCTCCTATTTGATTTATAGTAAGTGATTTTAGTATCGGAGTTGAGCAAGTATGTGTGTCAGTATGTGTGTCAGTATTTGTGGAATAGGATTAGCGTATGGTTTAGGTTAGAGGATAGATTTAGTGGTGGGTGGGTATGGATGTATGTGTGTGTAAATGATGGGTTATGGGCTAGGATTAGAGTAAGGATTAAGTTCAAGAATATATTTGCTCTTGTATATGTTGGAAACTACATGAGTTTGTGTCAGAGTGTCATATCTAGTAGTACTGTTTAGGAAAAGTGTTTTCATAAGTTGATGAGTAGATTTAGGGTCAGGGGCAGAATCTAGGTTAGGATAAGCACACCTGACTAATGTGATGCACGGGGCAAATCAGTGAGTGTTTTATATCTACTAAAACCCAGATCAAGTTATAATATCAAAAAATTAGTTGAACCCTATCTTGTGAAGGTTATATTATCTACGTCAATGTGTATTTGTGCCATTCCTAGCCTAAAGCATTCTTCAATGTAACTTTCTTTTGTGTAGAAGTTCTCTATATAGCAAAGAAGCCAAAAGGTGGCTGGCAAATTTTTACTCAATTCAAAATTCAGCGTCGCATAAGACTTTCCAGAAAGAGAAGTAAAAACAGAACTGGTTTAAATTACCTGTTAAATAAAAATCTAAATGTATACTTTGTTTCATTTTCATAAATAGACTTCTGGACAAATCTATTATTGCTGAAATGTTTTAAAAAAATCATTAGCTTTGTGGCTGCACACTTAAAAATAAAACATCACCGTATTAAAAATGGTATACAACTTTATTAAGAAAAATTGTTAGAAAAATACTCCACTTGATCTAATGCCATAAATGAATTCACATATACAGGCATAAAGGAGGTAAGCAGTGCTTAAACAAGATGAAGATAATGTATGTATTCCATAACAATGTTTATTGCTAGTAGGAAGATGTGAAACATCAGATATCATAAAAAATATAATATAATATAGAACAGAATGAATCATGAAACTGGTTCATGATTGTAACAAAACAACTAAGAACAAAACACACTGACCATTAATTATTGTGATGACACAACAGAGTATAACAAAAAGGGAACAAATTTCCTTTCCAATATACTACCCAAAACCCTCCAAACCTTCATCTCAAATTTGTCTGAATAGATTAATGTTATGTAAAGAGCTTTTCATAAAGTAAGCTGCATGTTACGGTGAGGAGCAGGTTTAGATTTTACGTGTCAGTATGGAGCACTAGAGAGATCAGACACACACACACACACACACACACACACACACACACACACACACACACACACACACACACACACACACACACACAATAAATCTTTTTCCTTGCCCTACCATAAAACACACACACTTGCACAGAAATTCCCTGCCCCATCACTTTCCTTGTAAGCCATCCAGAACTCTTCCAAGTTAGTGTTCTCATAAATAGTCTGTCACAAGCAGCAACAATGTGTGCCGACCATGACCAATTTAATTCATAAAACATTTGTTCTCAAATAATGTGATGGATGAGTTACAGTAATTTAACTAAAGCTTTCATAAATCATTTTAAATTAAACATACAATTTAATACATAATTATTGATAGTGTTATCAACAGTTTCCAGGTAACTCCTCTAGCCATAAACTGTCAGATGACCAGGGAGATCATGCAGATTTGTGTCTTCATTATGAATATAATAAAAATTAAGGCTTTACAGTTGTCAACCAAATTTTTTAATCAACATCATTACACTTTGCGACTTAAAGGCATGATATATGTTCTTTAATTTCTTAAAACACCCATAAATATGATACAGATAAGATGTTAGATGATTGCACATTTATAAAATATTGTCATTGTTAAAATGTTTCATGAACATGAGAAAATATTTTTGCTCATTCATAATTGTGGATGCCATCCTCAGTAGCAAGACAAACTCAGTAATAAGATGGCCCTTCAGAAATGTGAAGCCCACTCTGCTTTGACAAAAACCTATTACTATTATGGATTCAAAGCTATTTATTAAGCAAAACATTTAAAGTATGCTGCAACATCCTCCTCAGATACTGGCACTCAATATTGAAGTCAAAGGGGTTCAGTCCCGGGCCCCTTGTTGTTTTTCTTTCTCTATAAGTTATCTTGCCCATTATGTTCCCATTTGGTAAACTATGAGGATGAGCTTTTGCTACTTGTCATCTTGACCTGCAAGTAACAGTCCAGGTAGTTTTACAAAACTTTGGAATTGGTTACAACAAAACAGATTCTTGATTACAACACCAAAATCCGATGTCACATTGTTTGCCACTGCTAAAAATACTACAAAAATGAAACAAATTTCCAATACTAATTTGTGACTATAACCACTCATAGAAGGTTAGTGAACCAAAGTATCTTGGATAACTAGAGGCTTTACTAGAAAGACTCACCCAGACTCTGCTACACTTTGCTGTGAGGGAAAGGTTAGTTTGCTTTTATTTGTTGTATTTTGTATTACTTTATTGCCTTTTTCTATTTTGAATACTGTGATTTGTTTTCTTTACCTTGTGTTTTACTTGTATTCTGCTTTTAACTGCATATTAAAACTTGAAAAGAGACCACAGCTCTGTCTCTTGGTAGTCAGGCAAAATTTTTCCCCCACTTTCCCACACAGTTAGTGTTGTGCTCTTAAACACCACTGTCTTTCTTGTTGCCTGCCCCTTATGTTAATTTGACCATATATCTCACTTCCTCTCTGCTTTTACTGACTTGTGTGAGTAAGTGCAAAATTATCATTTTGTGAAATCCCTCCCCTTCAACTATTTAAATGTATTGGCCCTCCTACTGTATTCCATAGTACCAGAATACAAAAGTGATCATCTCCTTTCAATCTATCTTGCTGTTTTAAAAATAGTGACTCTCCACTAAAGCTTAACTTTTTAGACAGGTAAAACTAAAGTTTCTTACTTTCACATCTATAGGATGGACATTTTGAGCCTCAAGAGCAAGAGCACACTCAAGCAAATCTGCAGTCTGCTGCAACCACTCCACCCATACAGTATAAGAAGGAATCAGTACTGCAAACTAAACAAGTATATACATTTTGAGCCTCAAGAGCAGGAGCACACTCAAGCAAATCTGCAGTCTGCGGCTACCACTCCACCCATACAGTATAAGAAGGAATCAGTACTGCAAACTAAACCAGGATATACATTTTGAGCCTCAAGAGCAGGAGCACACTCAAGCAAATCTGCAGTCTGCGGCTACCACTCCATCCATGCAGTATAAGAAGGAATCAGTACTGCAAACTAAACAACAATATACATTTTGAGCCTCAGGAGCAGGGTCAGTCCACCCAGGCATTCTACTTGTATGTTTTATGAGAGTGAAGCTATTACATTAGCAGTATTTCTTAGTAGTTCTCAGCTTGCTAATAAAACTGACTGTTGTAGCCTTGTGTCCTCCCACCCTCCGCTAGTACAGTAATCCTAACTGTCCAATAGACAGTATGCATTTAATTCACATCCCTGTGACTAAATTAACCATCAAGCAGCCCTCTCAGTGCTTTCTGCCTTAGTTTGTATCACTTAGAGGCCCACCTGTTTATTTGCATCTCTATACATTCCCCTTCATTGCTAATGTATCTCCCTACTCTAATCTGTGCACAAACTGGTTACTAATCAGCAAGTCAATGTAAAGACACACTCCCAACCTTAATAAACTTTGCTGTCTCTTCTCTCCTTCACTTTACAGGTAGTTTGAATTATTACTTACCCCCTCTGAGGCCTTCACTGATTTCCACTGATTGCCTCTCTGGTTTTTCTGCATTCCACCTGGTTTACACCCCTTGTGCTATATCCCTCCCCCAATACAAAGTCTATATTAGAATCCTGCTGAGCATGGAGCCATCTTTAAATTTCTAGTCTCCCACCAGGACACAAGTACTCTTCAGCAATTACATTCTGCTTGTTGGTAAGCCATTAAACCTTAGGAATTTGTTTTAAAAGTGTTCAGATTTGTAAAGTAATACTTTTTTTCTTGTCTTGGTTGGCTCTGCCCCGCTCTGTTCGCCCTCGCTAATGCTCGGGCTCTCTCAGCCTAGATTGCTTCACCTGTACATCAGAACCACCAAGTAATCTAATAAATCTCCATGGCTACCAGCAGCTAGTCCAAATTCCAACTAGATGTGATAAAAAAAATCAAAAAGGGAACCCATCCTTGACTGGGTCCTAACTAACAACCCCACATTGTACCTTCACACAGGCAGTCTCCCAGACACCTTAAGTGACCACAACATAATATACTTTTATACATAGTAGAATAAGCATATGCAAAACCACTAACTATATATCCAGTAGAAACACAAAAAAAGTTTCTCCTAAGGTCCTCAACACTTTACTCTGTAACTGTGACTGGACCCCCCCCCTAAAAACCCTCCCACTTGACCAGGCTGTAGCATATTTCAACAAAACATTTCTACAACACCTAGACACTGTCGCTCCATTGTGCAAAATCAAGGTTAGAACCTCTACAAACCCCTGGCTCAGTAAAGAAACCAAACAAATCCTCAAGACCAGAGACGCTGCCTGGCTTTACTATCAAAAAACAAAGAAACACAAAGCCTAACTAAGTACCAAGAACTGCGCAACCGTGCAAAACAATGCATTAGGCTGGACAAAAAATCCTACTACACAACATTACAAACTAAATACCAACACAACCCACAAAAATTTTGGAAAAATGTAAACTAGTTACTAAAATCCACCCAAAAGGCTACGCCCAAACCAACCACCCCTGACACTAAGTTCCCATCGAAACACAATTCAACTCCCACTTTGTGAACTCAATTCTATCCTTAGTATCACAGGACAGTACCTTCCTCACTACCCCCCCCCCAACACAAATAACACTAATACAAGCTTTACCCTCTAAACAGTTTCCACCACTTCAATCAAAAGCATGGTCTCCAAACTAAAAACCTCATCAACAGCAGCCGACCTACTCCCCAGCTATTTCTTGAAACTTACAGCAGATGCTATTGCTATCCCAGTCTCCACTCTCATAAACAGATCAATTGTTGAAAACTATGTGCCCAAACTCTGGAAAATATCCTATGTTACACCCATACATAAAGGCAGGACCTCCACTGAACTTAATAACTTAATAACTACAGACCCATTGCTTTACTCTTTCCCCCCTGGCCACAATCCTAGAAAAATGCATCCATACCCAGATGCTAAACTATCTCCCACTGGCTATCCTTGCTCTAATCCCCCTGAGAGCTCAGCAAGCAATCTCTCTCTACAGTCCCCTCCATTCACTACTTTGCCTCTATCTATACTTCTACCTATCCTGTCCAGTGTAGTGCACCTACGCCCCACCTGCTTATTTTCCTATACTATCTCTATCTTTTCTCCTTATACTTGACTGAAAACTGCAAAACTCCCTTTATTTTCCTATTTAATGCTGATGCTGACTGCTTACTGTGCAAATCTAAATTAGTACTAAAGTGCCAATAAACAAAAACAATTATCCTAATTTTCTAATAATTATATATTTATTTATACCTTACTTAGTTACTCTTTTTTCTTTTTATTTTTAGTTCTGTTTGCAAACCTTTATAAAATAATATTTATACAATGATTCCTTGCTATCTTGTTAAAGTGCTAAAGTGCTCTTACTTACTACTATACATTTTATATTTTCTTTTCTTTATATATGTATATATATTTGTATATTTTGTTTATTGTAAGTCTATAGTATATAGTTAATTTTTCCGCCTCTAATAGACAGCAACATCCTGTCACCTACTCAGCATGGTTTCAGACCTGCCCATAGTACCACTACAGCCCTCCTCTGCTTCACAGACACAGTAAACCATCTCAGAAATTAAGGCCTACAAGTGTCAACTCTTTTTTTGGATATGTCCAAAGCATTTGACACAGTCTCACACCAAATCCTGCTAAACAAACTAAACCAATATCATCTATCAAATTCCACTCTTACCTGGTTCCAAAGCTACTTAACTGACAGGTACCAAGCTGTGAAATGGGAAAATTCTCTCTCCTCAGCTGCCCATAACTATAGGAGTCCCACAGGGTTCTATCTTAGGACCCCTACTATTCACAGTCTTCACAAATGACCTCCATACCGCCACACAGCATGCATCTATAATTCAGTATGCAGATGACACTACCTTAATCTGTGCTGCACAAAACATTCCTACCCTCCTGTAAACAACTCAACTAGCATTCTCTGACGTTGAAAACTACCTTACCAAAGCCCAACTTATCCTCAGTCCAAAGAAAACTCAGCTTATGATTATAACCAGTTCTAACAAAAACACTAACAGCTAATTCACTATCTACTCCACTAATGCTACTCCAATTGCTCCAGTGGCACAGGCTAAGCTATTGGGAATAACCATAGACTCCCACCTAAAATTTGATAGTCATCTCAACTTAACTATTAAAAAAGTACATGCCAAACTGGGGTCGCTCTACCGTATCAAACCATTTCTTACCAACAACACAAGATCAGCCATTGCTCGCTCCCAACTTCTATCCACCCTACTCTATGCATCTCCCATTCTGACTAATCTCAACAAAACTGAACTAAGCAAAATGGAAGCCTCCTATAACAGAATTGCCCGCTTTGCTGCAAATTGCTCATATAGAACTCATCACTGTACTGCTTTGAGACAGCTCCATTGGCTTGAAATGCCCAACCTCCTAACCTACAATCAGCTCTGTCTCTGTCATTCTATTACCTCCCTAATAAGTGCCCTGCCCTCAAAAACCTAGTACAACATCACTCAGCCACAGGCCTCTTAGATCATCAAGCAAACTACTACTAGAAGTCACCAACAGCTACAAAAGCTTTGGAGATGCACTATATAGTAGTTCAGTGGCTAAGAAATGGAACTCTGTCCCTACTAGCATTCAAAGCACATCATCCAAAGCCTCCTTTAAAGACCTCATCAGGCAACATCTCAAGCAAAGTTGGCAGTGCCATGATTGCTCCCCAGGCTAGTGAAAGCGGATAACACATGCATACAAAATCAAGAGCACTTGATAATAGTTTTCAATCTTACTCACAAACGCTGGCTAATCTACAATGTATGTACTGTACCTGTGTACTATGTATGTATTCTACCTATGTTCCAAATTTCAGCTGTACAACACAAATCTATTGATTACCTTTATTTTTAAAATTAATATTTTTTTTGTTTGTTCTCTCCACTGTAACTGTTTATGTGTTGCATACCACTGTAAAAACATGTCTCCTGTAATTTGTGTGTATACTGATCATGTCTATATAACTAAATGTGTCTGTAATTTTTCTTTATGGAGCTTTTCTCCCTGGGCCTCTGCTAAAAAAGTTCCTTTTCGGCTCAGACACCCCCGGTTAACAAATGTAAAATAAATAAATAAATAAATCTAACTCCTCTAGTGCACACTACAGTGTTTAGGATAAACCATTTTTTTCATCCTACCTTTAAGCATCCCTGTGACTAGCACTTGCTCTAAAACCTGCTGGAAAGCACTAGGAAGCCTTAAACTGATACAAGCACTCAACTCTCCTTGTTAATAAGGAGAAATTAATCGTAGGCACCAAAGAGCCTATAATTGCAAAGTACCTTGCTAAGGTAAGGGAAACAGCTATTGTACTTTACAAAAAAATGCACCAAACCAGGCATGTCCAAGGGTCAGCTTCCGGTGATTTCTCCTGTCCACCTGGTGAATCTGGGCATATTGGGGCAATGCAGCAATTGCATCATGTACACAGACAACCCTCTCCTCCTACCACCCAACACTACAACCTGCGAGAGATGCACTTACACAGCCAAACTGGAAGCAAAGCTCTCTCCACCCAAGATTGTGCTAGACAGTCAAGAGGAGAAGGTTAACACCCACACTACACCTCAAGCAACACATAGCCCTTCTAAACCCACAACACCAACACCCTCACATAGCAACACTAAACCCTCCTATGCGAAGGCCCTTAACAGCAACCTGCCCAAGCAACAAGGACCTCCAAAGCTGAAATGCAAACAAACGCCAATCACAACCAAAGTGTCACATAGCTGACAACACCAGTGTGCCACCCAACAACAGCCCCTAAGGCAAGACAACGTACCCAACACTTTAGTCATAGGTGACTCTATAGTCAGACACACCAATATCCCACTCACCAGGCTGAAAAAGGAGAAAATTAGTCAGCTGCCTGTCAGGTGCCAGGATCCACCACATAATGCATGCACTCAAGTCACTCGACAACAAGTACAAATATGACTGCCATTTTCCATGTTGGAGTGCATGACATGAGATGTACCTCCCTGGACTATATGAAAAGAGACATGGAAGAGCTTTTGGATCATGTGGCCTAGGCAGGTATGACCCTAGCCCTGAGCAGCATCCTGTGTTCGCCCAAAATGATACCACAATATAAGGACAAAATGTTTGACTTCAATTGGCTAAGCTTCTGGTATCATTCAAAGGGGATCCAGTATCTGTCTGCCTGGGATGACATGACTGACATACCACGATGCTTTGCCAGAGATGGTCTGCACCTGTCACCCCTGGGATTTAGGTTACTGGCTGAGGCTCCTGCCATCCCTATAGCATCTTTGTTAGGCAAAGTTCAAGGGCCCAAACACCCACCGTAATGGGTACAAGCATGCAAAATCTGAAGGCAATGCTACTCAGTGCTAGAAGTCTAACCCTCAAAATGCATTCTCTCGAGGCACTTCTAAAAATGGAGAACATCAATATCTTTGCAATGACCGAGACCTGGTTCAAGGCTCCAGAGAGCACCCCTGCAATACTAGGCTGCAGCTCTTAACATACTTTTCGGCCACCAAACCAGGACCGAAACATTAAAGGTGGAGGAGTGTCCATATTCACCAAGGATATTCACACCACCAAGCTAGCTAGCCGACACAACATGTCTGAAATTCTCCAGGTGCAACTAACACTAGGTAAGACTGCAATCCAAACTGTAGCTTGCTACAGATCCCCCACCATGTCCCAAGATTCTCACTACACCTTTCTAAACATACTGAAAATATTAAGATACAACCAAATGCCCTAATACTGGGTGATTTCAACTACCCTTCCATTAACTGGGAAAACTACTCGTGTACCAACACCTTTGCCCAACTGTTCTTGGAATTCATAAATTCCAATGCCCTGGATCAACTAATCCATAGTCCCACCAGGGGCTCCAATATCCTAGACCTGGTCTTTACCAACATGGGAAATTGATGCTCCACACCTATGGTCACCCCCTCATTGGTCAGGTCTGACCAAAAGCTAATCACCCTTTGCAATCCACATCCCTCCCCCACCCCCAGTAAGGAAACCTCCGTAAAAAAACTTCTCCAAAGCTAACTTCATGCTACTCAAGTCAGAAGTGACAAACATAATGACACCCATGCTGACGGGAACTGAAAGTTCGACTGCTGAATCCTACACTAAGGCACTGTACGAGCACATCCACTCGTGCATGAATCGTGCCATCCCAAATAGAACCAAGATGCTCTCCTCCAAAAAAAGGAAGCCAGTCTGGTGGTCCCCTGCCATAAACAAATTTTACAAGAAAAGAAAGAAACTCTTGAAGAAAAGAAGAAAATCCCAGGATACAAAAACCTGCCTTACCAACCTCAGTAAGGAGCTGAGATACCTCATAAATCCTCCAAAGATAGTTACGAAAATAAAATTGTCAGATTCCAAAGACAACCACAAGGCATTCTATAGCTATGTCAAGAATCTAAATGGCAATGCTCAGATCTGTTCTGAGCTACAACAGAATGGTATTAAATATACTGATCCCAAAGCTATTGGCAAAATCCTGGCAGATCGATTCAGTGCCAACTTCACCCCCCTTTTATCCATTAAAGGGCCCATCTCAATACCAAAAGATTGCCAAATTCAGGTAATGGCCACACAGGTAAAAAAAAAATGCATTCTCCAAAGCTAAGAATACAGCATCTATGGGACCAGATGACATCCCGGGCTGTGTACTGCATGAACTACAAAATAAACTGGCACCTCACCTAAGTGTCATATTTAATCATAGCCTCACCTCAGGTTTTCATACCCACTGAGTGGCACACAGCTCAAGTTATCTCACTCCACAAGGGGGGATCCACCTTGGAACCTGCGAACAACCGCCCCCATCAGTCTGATGAGCCTGATCTGCAAGACCATGAACTTATTATCATGAAACTTCTAAACAAAGACATTGGCAACCTTCAAACACTGGACCCCACCCAGTTTGGGTTTGTGAAAGGCTGATCCCATTTCCTGTACATGATTGACTTCTTCGAATTAGTCTCCAGAGCTGTAGACAAGGGTAAGGCAGTCCACACAGCCTATCTGGACCTCACCATGGCCTTTGACACTATCCACCACTCTGGAATCATAGATAAACTTACTAAGCTGGGCATTAATCCATACATCACTCGATGGGTTGCCAGCTGGCTTACTGACAGAACCCACACTGTAAATGTGGCCGACTCCAAATCGAACTCCAGACAAGTGGAATACCTCAGGGTTCAGTCCTGGGACCACTCTTGTTTGGCATCTACTTTTCTGAAGTACAGGCCAACACCAAGGGAATCTGACTATCAAAGTTTGCAGATGACTGCAAACTGGGAGCCAATATTGAATCCCCAAATGATGTGGATATTCTACAAAAGGGCTTTACAGAAACAGATGCTTGGTGCCAGATCTATGGGTTCAAGCTCAGTGCCAAGAGATGTATAGTTATCCCCTTTGGGAAAAAACATGTACCCAGGAATTACCACATAGGTGGCAGTAAACTAAACACTGAAAGTGTGATAAGAGACTTAGGGACACAGGTGGACAGTGGTCTCACCTTAGATAACCACATCGCCATGACAGTCAGGTAATCCTTCTATGTGGCACACCTCATTACTAAGGGCTTTTCATCCAGAAAAAAGGAGGACATTGTCCCACTGTACTCATCCCTCATTAGACCCATTATAGAATACAACACTCTGTTTGGTATGTACCTCTCAAGACATCTGCAACAACTGGAAAGGCCACAGAAATACCTCACTAAAAGAATCATAGGCCTAAAGCAGACTCCCTGTGCTGACTGTCAAAAAAAACCTCCAGCTATACCCTCACATATTGTCTACTCAGATGCAATCTCTGCTTAACATACAAGAACATGTCAAACCCAGAGCTGATGGACATGCTACACTTAAAGGAATCCCAGTCCTTCAGAGCCACATGCTCCAGGGATCTAAGCCTTGTCATCACAATGAACAAAACATGCTGGAGGGATAGGTTCCTGACCCAGAGACTCCCCCGACTCTGGAATAGACTGCCCATACATGTCAAGCAGAGCGCCTCTTTGGCCCTATTCAAAGGGAACCTTGACGATTGGATGGGAGATGGGAAATTCACCCCGGGGATCACAGAAGTCGCCCTGTTAGACAGGGATCCAGAGAAGTAAATATTGTGGGATGAAATAGCCATGGAATTGTTATGGTTAGGCTCGTATAGGCCCTAGGGCCAATAGCCTAGTGCCAACCTATGAACCTATGTTTGACATTCTCATTTATATTTACACAGCATGCAGACAAGGCTGTAAATGAAGATTTTTAACTAAAATTGCCCTGTATAATGTATAATGCCTCGCCTACTTTCACTGCAACTAAACACTCTCACTTACCAGCAGTGTGTTTATACCTTATCTGGAATATGGCTTCATCATAATACCCTTCCTCTCAAGCAAAAATGATAAACTCCAGACAGATGTCAACAAGATATGCAGATTTGTCTTGCTGGCCAGCAGTTTCACCAATTACTGCAGCTTAATGGATAATTTAAGTGGCCACCAATACAAGGTCTTTATGGAATCATAGGTTAGTCCTAGGTTAACTGTCCTTGTGGGCCATTTTAAGTCTAGCCAATTACCCCATGTGGGAATCATACCGTGCACTTTGTGTCTGTAACATAAACACTTTGACCATTATGCCAACCTCCCAGCTGGTCATTGGAGTTTGGAATAAAAGGATATTGGAGTTTGGAATAACGGTTAAGGCATTTGCCTCAAAAAAACACAAGGAACATGACCTGATTCTCAACTTTTAATTCAAAACTGACTAAGCTTAAAATGGCCCACAAGGGTAGCTAGCCTAGTACCAACCCATCAGCCTGTAACAGGACATCCAGTTATTCAAGCTAATCAGACTCAAACTTACTGCTCACCATTAAATCATAAATTATACTTTAGGCACTAAATATATATATCTTCCATTAATTACTGACTCTCGTTGGACCTAATTTTAAAACTACTGTAGGGGAAAAAGTATTCTCTAAATCAGGAATGACTAACCTTGACTGAAATCCTACCATACATAAGTAGAGCATCTATCTTATTTGTGAAGCTTTTTAAACAGCACCACATAAAGTAATCTGCATGTACCTGTTATTTTCTTGTACTGTGGAGTTTTTTTCCCTGGGCCTCCACTGAAAATCAGTCCTCTTTGCCCAGTGGACTTTCCTGGTAAACAAAAACAAATAAATAAATAATACATGCTATAAAGATAATGGTTAAGTATGACAGAACATTTTGGTTGCCAACTCTGTCAGATACAACTGTACCTATCTCATGGATAGATTCAGAAACTGAACCATGCAGAATAACCGATCATAATCATCCGGTAACCCAATGTTCTCCAAATATTTAAAATAATGTTTTGTGTCTTTGTTAAAAATGTAATAATCTTCTCATATGAGGAAAATGCAAGTATATGTAAATTTGTACATATCATACATATAAGTATAATACAGTTACTAAAAGCGGTAACCATGAATGTTTTACTTGTATTGTTTCCAAGTTGGATGCACTGTGTTGTGCATTTCAGCATTAGCCATGCATGTTTCCTGACTTGTATCTTTAAATGCCTTGTACTGCTGCAGTGGCCTGGGACATGGAAGAAAAGGATATTTTGGCCAGTCTGTCTACCCAGTTAAAAAACTATTAATATATAAATATTTATTGGGTAAGTGAGTGACATTTGTTAACCGGGTTAGTTCAGCTGGGCCAGAAGCCTATTTTCAGTGCAGACCCGAGGAGAAAAGCTCCAGTTACAGGCATTTAATAATACATAAAATACATTACATGCACAATAAATAAAAACCCATTCCAAGATAGAGAAATTAAGATGCATAAGGTCGGAGATATATACACAATAACAATAAGTAATAATGTAAATTTTTTTTTTTTTTTTTTTTTCAGTAAGAGTATGTACAGCCATAAAAATTTCAATTAAGAGAGTTTGGGTTCACCAAATAAATTTCTTGAAAGGTGATTAGAGACAGGCCAAGCAATATATACATATATAGATGTGGTGGAGTAGTATTGCTTAAGGATATAGTATTTTGGAAAACTACATGTGTAAGGTGAGAAAGATAAAGTATATGTGTAAGGTGAGAAGGAGCTGGAGGAGATATAGTAAGTAGTCCGAGGAATAGGAGGGAAGATTAGAATATAAAGCGAGTAAAATACAAGACTGTAGTGGAATTAGGTAGGGTGCAAGTCTTGGTGTTAAGTAGGTGAAGTCTGAGTTCATTTTAAATGTGTATAGTGTGGGTAATGGAATGTATGTGTGTTGGAAGTTTATTCCCAGCTTGGGCTACAGTGCATTTATATAATAGTTTGCTGACAGTTTTCTTTGGTTGGTAAATATCTAAGAGTTGCTGGTTTGATGTGCGGAGGGTATGAGTGGGTATAGGTGGATAGCAGGGAGGAGAGCAGGTCAGAAAGATGGTTTGTATAATATAGTGTGTGTGATCTGAAATTGTGATAGAAGATGTTGTTGTGGAAGTTCGCCATTAGAGAAAGTAGAGTGCAAGGCAATGGTGCGAGTTGTAAGGAGAGTTTGTGACAAATCTCGCTATCTTGTGGTATGTTTGTTGGAGTTTGGCCAAGGTTATGGACTGAATGTCACTTGGACTGGGACGGTATAGAGAAGGGAGGGGAGGAGAAGATCCTGTGCTAGGAAGAGTCTATCATTAGAAGTTAAAAATTTGCTGTTGCAATAAAGCAAGCTCAGTTTTTGGTGATTTTTTTTTTATACTTTGGAGAATCTGTAAGTTAAATTTAAGTTCATCAGCAATGATGGTGCCTAGGAGCTTTTTGTGGGGTTCAAGTTGTATGATAGTGTTACTGGAGGATGTGATGACAAAGGTGAATGAGGGAGAAAAAGCAAGAGGTTTTTTTTAATACCTAAATTGTCCCCTTTATCTGCAATCTTCATTGTAGTACTTTTCACTTCATTGAAATTATATCCAGTTTGTTCCTTCCTATACAGTAATTTATTTTATATAAGGAATGAACATGCAATATTAACTTGTCAAGAAAATCTAATGATAGCATTTGTACATGTTGGGATAAAAGGAGTTTTCAGGCATATTGATAATATCTAACCAACATCACTTACTATTGTAATTAAAATCAGAAATACAAGCACAAAAAAAGTCATTATCACCATAATCACAACTCTCTGACTTGCATGAAACTTTTTTAGTAAAATATGATGACAAATTCATTTGCACACAAATGTAATATAGTTTTTATACAATTAATTTGTATTTAAATTGAGAGGACATTTTAAATACTAATCTAAACATAATAACTCTAACTCACCCAAGTAAAACATCATAAATGGTATATTTAGTATTAAAAGCATTTTTTTTTTGTTATGATAAAAGTGATGTTTTGGGTGGGAGGACCCATGAGCACTTATGGGATGTAACCATTTGCAACCCCATTTTAGTTGAAAATCCCTAGTTTCCTTTGCATTTGAATAAGACCTGCTTTGTCCTAAATTAGTTCCACTGCTATTATAACCATTATTTAAAGCTGTTAAGTAATTTGGAGAAAAACTTCTAATTATCCTTTAATACAGCCTCTACTGCACACATTTGTATTAGATATACTGATGGTTCTAGCCACCAAGGAGGTGTACAACTCCTCTCAATTTCATACTTAACCTTCTGTGTCAGTTCTAGCGCTCTCATTACATTGCATTTTCTATTTAAAATTTTTTTTGTTTTTTTAACGTTTAACAACTTCTTTTCAACCTTTTATAATTCTAATACTTACAGCTTTTAATACTGTCTTCATTTATTTGACTGACAGATTCTTTTAAGGCAGCATGTCTTAAGATCGGACACACGTTTATTCAGTTTTACTGAGTCCGTTTCAATAATCTTGTTTATCCAGTCATATTCACACCTATCTGCTATCAAATTCCATACCTTCTCCAACTGATTTTAACTTTTCTCCTGTGATATGGAAGGATTTTAACTTTCATTATTAATGACAATGGTGTGCTGGGATTTGTAATGCCACTTGCCCCTTGATAAGTTTCTAACTCTAAGTATTGCTCATAACTGGAATATAAAACTGTTCAGGTCTTGTTTTAAGTAGGTTTTTCCATGTAAACATGTGTTTTGGTGTATCTGCAGAATAAAATCTTTATTAATGGGATTAATGGACCAAACATATAGGTTCATAGGTGTGTACTAGGTGAATAGCCCTGGGGCCTTTACAAGCCTAGCCCATAGAAGTGCCACTGCATTGTGCCACCCGTCATTAGTTCCCAGTGCCTCTATCAAGTAGAGCCAGTGGAGTAATCATCGGGTGAACTTTCTATTTCCCATCCACTCATCAAGATTTCTCTTGAAGAGGGCTAGTGAGGTGCTCTGCCTGACATGTATGGGAAGTCTATTCCAGAGCATGGACAGTCTCTGGCTTATGAACCTGTCCCTCAAGCATGTTTTTTGATTGTGGTAATGAGGATGAGGTCTCTGGAGTGTGTGGTATGGAGGGACTGGGATTTCTTTAGATGTAACATTTCTAAAAGAGCTGGGCTAGGTCAGACATGGCCTTGTAAGTAAGCAGAGATCGCCTCTTAGTAGATGATATGAGACAGAGAATAGCTGGAGTTTTTTGCTTCTATCAATGTAGGACATGTGTTTAAGGTCTAGGATCCTCTTCGTGAGGTACTTTTGTGGCCTCTCCAGCTGTAAAGGTGTCTAGTGAGGTACATGGGGCATTATACTCTACTCTTTCCTCATTAGACCAGTCATAGAAAGACATTATGACCTCTTTCTTCCTGGATGCAAAACCCTTGGTAATGAGATGTACCACATAGAAAGACTTTCTGACTACAGTGGCAATGGGGTGGTGGTCGAAGGAGAGATTGCTGTCAACCTGTGACACCAGATCTCTTATAATGCCTTCAGTGTTCAGTGGGCTCCCATCAATGTGGTAATTAGTGGGAACTGAGTTTTTTCCCAAAGGGGATGATGACGAATTTTTTTGGCATTAAGCTTAAGGCCATGGTTTTGACACCAGTCATCTGTCTCAGTGACGCATTTCTGTAGGATGTCTGCATCACTTGGGGAGTTAATAATAGCTCCCAGCTAGCAGTCATCTGTGAATTTGGTGAGCCAGAGTCCTTCTGTGTTGGCCTGGACTTCTGAGAAGTAAATGCCAAACAGGAGAGGACCCAGGACCGATCCCTGTGGGACTCCACTCGTGACTGGTCAGCAATCTGACTTGAGTCTGCTACTTTCACACTGTGTGTTCTGTCTGTGAGCCAATTTTCAACCCACCTAACGATATAAGGGTTGATGCCTAGTTTGGTGAGTTTATCAATAATTCCTGAGTGAGGAATGGTACCAAAGGCCTTGGCCAGATCAAGGTAGGCTGTATGAACTGCCTTACCTTCATCCACTGCTCTGGTGACTGACTCAAAAAAGTCAACCAGGTTGAGCAGCTATGATCTACCTTTCACAAACCTAAATTGCGTGGGATCTATAGTTTGTAGATTCCCTATATCCTTGTTAATTAGGTCCATGACAATGCACTCTGTGGCCTTGCATATCAGTCTCATTAGGCTAATGGGGCAATAATTTCTAGGGTCTGTAGTCACTCCTCCTTTATGGAGAGGGATGACTGTAGCAGTGTGCCATTCAGTAGGGACAAAACCTTCGGTGAGGCTGTGAGTGAATAGAGCACACAGATGTGGTGCCAGTTCACTTTGTAATTCATGTAGAACACAGCCAGAGATACTGTCGAGTCCCACGGAAACTGTATTTTTGGCCTTAGACAATGGAGCTTTTAGCTGTACTGCAGTAATGCAAGGTGCCTGGCATGCTTTCAGTATTGAGATTGGTCCTTTAGGGGGCGAGAGAGGGGTAAATTTGGCATTGAATCTGTCGGCCAGTATGTTTGCAATATCCATTGGCTCAGTATATGAGGTACCATTGTGCAGTAACTCGGAGCAAATCTGGGTATTGCCATGGAGTTTCTTTATATAACTAAAGAAGGCTTTGTGGTTGTTTTTAGTGTCTGCCACAATTCTGCTTTCACAGCTAGCTTTGGAGGGTTTGATGAGGGATCTCAACTTTTTGTTGAGGCTAATAAGGGAATTTTTCCAGTCTTGGGACTTCATCTTTTTCTGCAACAGTTTCTGCCTCTTGTTGTAGAGGTTATTAATGACAGAGAACCACCAGACTGGTTTCCTTTTTTTGGAGGAGAGCATTTATGTATGTGTTCGTACAGTGCATTGGTGTATGATTCGGCAGTCATGCATCTGTTTTCCATTGGTATGGGTGCTGTGAAGTTAGCCACCTCTGTTTTTAGGAGTCCAAAGTCAGCTTTGGAGAAGTTTTTCATGGTAGATAACTTTGCGGGGGCGGGGGGATGTGGATTTCCATGGTGATTGGTTTGTGGTTGGATCTAACCAGGGAGGAATTGACTACTGGTGTAGACAACAGTTGCCCATGTTAGTAATAGCCAGGTCAAGTATGTTGCTTCCTCTAGTGGGTAAAAATGAGCTGGTCCAGGGCATTGGAAATGATGAATTCGAGGAAGTGTTGAGCCAGTGCATTAGTGCTTGAGTAGTTTTCCCAGTTGATGGAGGGGTAGTTGAATCTCCTAGTATGAGAGTTTTGGGTTGGACCTTGACAGATTCCAGGGTGCTTAGGTATGTGGATTGAGAGTCTAAGGACATGGTTGGGGACCTATAGCAGGCTATGACCTGGATTGCATTCTTACCCAATGTTAGTTGTACCTGAAGTATCTCAGATGCAGCATGCTGGACTACTAGTCTGGAGGTGTACATATCCTTTATAAATATGAAGACACCACTGCCTTTGAAGCTTCGGTCCATGTTTCGGGGCTAAAAGGTGTGGAATGAATTGTAGCCTGGTAGTGCATGGGGTGCCTTCTTCCACTTTAAACCAGGTCTCCATTACAGCACAAATGTTGATGTTCTCCATTTTGAGGAGTGCTTCAAGTGAGTGCATCTTGAGATTTAGACTTCTAGTGTTGAGCAGCATGACTCTCAGATTGCATTTATTTATAGCTGTTACGGTGGTAATTTGGTCTTTGGAACACCGCCTTAAAAGAAAACATCCTGACATCACTCATCTTTTTTTCTGTATATTTCCAGAATGTTCAATGGCACACAAGTGTCTCTGACTGGGGTACTTTCATTTTAGAATCCATACATATACCACTGAGTACCACTAAAATGATGTAGCAATTTGGAACTTCATCCAACATATAAATATTACTGTTCTGATGACTACAAAAAAAGTATTAATCAGAGAAATAAATAACTAGGGGGGTTAACCCTGCCACAGATTAAACTCTATTAATCAATAATGCCTAAACAGGACCTTCAAGAAGTTGAAACTAAATATAATCAAAGTACACATACAAAAGCAAATAGTCTTTTAAATACTTACCAATAACTGAGCAAAATCAGTCCGAGACATTTTAAATTCATTTTATTATTAAGATAAGTGAATTTTAAAATTCCATACATTAAAAGGAATAAACTCCTCACAGTGGCATCCTAAATAAGCTAGTTAAACTAAGTGCCTGTCTTTTCATAGCTCACTGAAGTGCTTTGAGGCTAATGAGCAGAACACCCTTGATCAGAATAAAAACTGTCCTCTTCAAAAAGCAAAATCTAATCAGCATTGTTCCTCATGTTTGTCCTTGGCCAAGTCTTCTTTTGACTCTGCTTCTTTGAAATATAGATAAATGACAACATAATTGTCTGTCTAAGCTCATGGAAGCCTGCAAGGTAGAAATCACCCAGAGCACCCCTTCAGATTTGCTGTTGCTCCAACAAGGTCTTGATCACACAAATAATTATTGCTTTAGCAATGGACTCATCCTAAACATAAAGAAATTTAGTATAGTCAGATAAGGTAAAACTAGTGTTCCTACACAGTTTTGTTTAAATGAATTTGTATTTAGAATTTCACGCATGATCAAGGATTTAGGAACATATGCAGCAACTGGGCTAAGCTTAAATCAGCACATCTGCAATATATATTGTAAGAAACCACTCTGACTTCATGTGTCTGGGTTCTTGCTCAAATTCCATTTCATCCTAATTTTCCATTTACCCCATCATAGAATACAATGCCCCATTGACATGTATAGCTATAAACAAACTCCCCCAGCTAGACAAGACACCATTATTTTATACCCAAAAGAATACAAGTTTAAAGAACTGCTATTGTTCCGATTGGTTAAAAATACTGTACTTATTTTCTGACGTCTATAGACTTCTGTGAGGCATTCAGGTCCTTGACTGTTGAGCAACATCAAACCCTAATCTCTAGAAAAGAAATGATCCCCAGTTAATATCTATTACAAAGACATAGTTTCATGACAATATATCAGGATGTTCTGATCGGGCCCCATGCACCAGAGAGATAAAGCCTCAACTATGACTCAGGTGACCTTTGTCCAGTTTCTGGCACTGGTGTCTGAGGGGCAAGGAAGTGAGAGAGAAGATTGAGATGCAGATGGTAACACAATACTCCTGGGGAGAGGTGGCCAACTGCAGCACCCTGGTAAAACTTGCTGGGGAGCCAGCAGGTGATGAGCTTGGTGGAACCCATACATGGCTCACTCTTCTTGCTGTGCATACACTATTGAGTCAGGGAAAAGACTTGCAGGGAAGCCCACGTGTTCACCCTCCTTGCCCAAACTGATTGAGGGGAGGCTTGAGTAGGGAGTTGAACTCTATCAGGACCTGGTGCTTAACCTTCACATCACATGGTAACAAATTTGTCAGGAGAGTTCTTGTCCAAGCTTGGGGAAGCCTGGCTGTCACCCACAGAGGTAATGAATAGGCTGACTGGATACTGATAGGGGAAGCTCTAGGAAGAGGTCTGATACAGATGATAAAAAAATAACAGCAAGTCCTAACTCTGAGATAAACTAATCACACAGTACCTCCATTGCACATACACCAATCCTTACCTACATGTTTAATGGTATATAAAACCCCAGCAACATTCATATTTCAGTCACATGAATAAGCAGGACCCTACAAATTCTTTCAGAAGTCATGGACTTCAACCTTCTAAATATGCTAAGCTAAATGTTATCATATCTGTCTTCCCTTTTCCTTCTCTGCTTCTCTTTCTCATACCTTCCTCCAGTTTCTTTCCGTTTCCCTTCACGCTATTATAATTCCAGCTGGAAACACTCAGCTTTTTGGATATACAGACTATCTCCTGCCATTATCTTCTGAATTATTAGCTTTCTTTCAAGGGTGGTTTTTCTATTGTGTTAATGGCTAAGCCTACAATGTTTGAAATATTTCTGTCTTGGTATAAACCTGTGAAGTTGTGTAACAATGTTCATACCTCTCAAGTGTACCTCATTAAGAGGAATTTGCCTCATTTGGGGTTTTAAAAGTTTAAGTTCCGCAAAGTTCCACATTGAAAGACTCTGTCACGCATTCAGTGTTAGGAATTTTTTAAGTGAAATCCATGGTAAATAGAAATGAATCATATTAATTCATTAAAATATTTTCTTTATAAGTAAAACCAGCATATTTTAACCATCCTATGGCCTGCCTAGTTGAAATTGTTAGTAAGCCCATTAGTATGTGTTCCACATTTTGCCCATTTGTTCCACATTATGAGGGCTAGTGTTCCTCATTTTGGAGATGGGTGATTGAGAGCTATGACAATGTTTAATATTAATGTCATCTCTAATGAACCTGTGTATTTGTTCCAAAACTGTAGCTATTGCTAAGGTTAAATTTCTGTGATGTATGTTGTGAAAATGATCAGCTACAGGTTGATCTTTATTGCTTTTGGTAGTATATCTAACATGACCTTCAAGTCCAACTTGGAATAGTCTGACAGTCAACCAGTTTCCATGAACAATTATACACATAAACTCCATTTGATATACAACAAGTAAGAAAATTAGTAGTATTGCATTTTATATAATTATTTTTTTGCAGAATCAGAACAAACCACTGGTAAAGATCCTCTGTGGAAAAGAATCACTGAAATTAAATGAGCATGTACAGTGAATGTAAACCTAATAATAGTAAATGTCCCTGCATCTTGCATAGGAAAGTTTAATTCCACCTGTAAGATAGCCTTATAAATTATCTTGAAACAAGCATTGCCCAAAATCCAACTAATATATCAAATAAAGCATCATAGTGGGTCACAAACATATTTATTCATCACTGTACTTTCTGTTACTAACAACATCAAAATAAACTGGCAACAAAAGAAGTATTCCTGTCTAACCATATGTCATTATCATAGACAAGAGTTTCATTATAAATTCTATATCCTCACTGAAAACACACATTATGCTAGCATGATAAAAATAATGTCTATCCTTACATGGCATTCCAATATATGTGCCAGCATCCTGTATAAAAAAATCATGATGCATTGGCAACAGTCATATTTATTCATTAAAAATAATAAAATGCTGGGATAACGTTATTGCCACCCATGAAGTCCTCTTGGGCCTAGGTTGTCAGTGATGCAGTTTATATTTAGGTGGGTAAGAGAAACATGGTTGTTGTACAAAAACTAAAGAACTATGTTGTTGTTGTTGTGTCTTTCGGCTTTTCCCGGTTAGGGCTCACCACAGCGGAACTCCGGTCCGCTAATGATTGGCAATAGATTTTTACGTGCTGAGTTGCCAGCCCTGACGTACAACCTTCCACGAAGGTACGCCCATTCACGCATGTCTCTACACAGAAGACGCTCTTGCTGAGAATCAAACTGGACAACGTCTTACTGTGAGGCGATAACGCTACAGCACCACCACCGCAGTTTAGTTCAGTTCAAGGAATGCATTAAGAAATGTCACTGAGGTATTGTAAGATAATTGTATTGTTTAAGTTTCTATTCCTGACTTATGCAGGGCCTTTAGGCCACCAGTGCTGCAGTTTGTTTTATTTATTATTATTATTATTATTATTATTATTATTATTATTATTATTACAAGCTGCAGGGCATACTGGTGATCATTGTTCAGATTGCTGAAGAATAAGGGAGACTGAGGTAATGCAAGATTTATGCAAAGTAGATTTAAGCATAAATTTAAAGGAGATCTTTCCCACTGTTTGACAGAATTTTGACTCAAAGCAATAAATAGTTGAACAGAGATCAATAGCGCATCAATAAAGCATGCCATATAAGATTATTATGCTTGTTTGTTCAAACAACTACAATAAATGGAGCAGTGTACCTTTTTACAGTGCTTTGTTTCGGTTATCTGTTCAGATTTTTAAATGGACAATCATTTTATAATAGTGTTGGAAACCAATCCTTAAGTCTTAATGTCAGTTTCAATATAGTATTCTGTTTTAAAAATAAACGAAACAACTTGGCCCCCATTCACCACTGGGCTTCAGTTTACAATGAGGCTTAAAGTAAACGCACAAATGTCACTGTAATCCAGCATGCAGTTATTTAAGTGTGGGTGAGCTGTTTCCACTTTATATCTCATAGAAGAATGTTCAGAGTGATGGCCCTACACTTGGAGGGATTATGTAGTAACGTGACTGCTGAGGCTGGAAACCCCATGACTCATTGTGGGTTTGTATCTGCTAGATTCACCTTTAACAGAGGGAAGTGATTATGGAAGAGAAATACAGCACAGACAGGCATGCCTCGGAGTTTTCATGGTGACCATTAATTTTGGAACAAATCAGATAACTGACCTTTTAGTCCAGAGAGGGTTTGGAAGAGGCGTCTTTGGATTAGGGTGAATGTAGATTGAGAGATATCCCAGGAAAGTGGAAAAGGAACAGAACTTATGGCCCTGTCAAAGAAAGTGAGGAAATTTGCCTTGCTTATAGAGTAAAGAGAGTCTTAAAGAAAAAAATGCCATTTTGTAAGTATTGCTTGCTTAATGGTCAGTGCTAATAAAACAACTGCAAATCCTGGAACAGTGAATGTTTTACTGAATGTTAGAACCTAATAGGACATAAATATTTTATGTCCATTCCCACTTTGCTGTTGTAAATGAACCTTAATTTAAAATCTGATAAGATGTTCATAAAGACTGTTCTACTATTATAAATATTGTTAGGTACTACAAGAAATGTATGTTGTTTGGACACCTGAAACTGTGCAACATTGTCACTACTTTCCAAAAATACTTCTGTGGAGACAACTATGCAAGTATAAAAAACAATGATACATAAAAGCTTTTTAACAGTTGGTCATTAATATTTCCAAGTAAACTTGGATATTGTCAGTTTAGAAAAATAATTTGGAAATTGTGCCTTAGGAATTTTCACTATATTAAACATGAATTGAACATGAATAAGTAAGTAGATGAATAAACAAACTGCCCTCAGCATCAAAAACACATTGCTTGCATTTTGCTCAGAGAAATCAGTTCAACAGCAGGAAAAAATATAGTTTTTTCCATTTGCCATTTCTGTTTTCATTAGCACAAGGAGTTTGAATATCTTAAAGATGATTGTGCATCACTAGTCTCTGCACCTTCCATTCCTTCAAAATATATAAACACTTTTCATTAACTCAGTGGCTTCATCCACCTGGATTCTCACATGCTGTTGTTAAAAGTATCCCATTGTTACTCCACTGGATAAACTTCCTTTCTTGGGAGAAATCTATAATTTTAAATTTAATTTAAATCTATAATTTTAGCAAGGCTGGAGCAACTACTACATTTAAGGGGAAGTGGGACAGCTTGGTCATTGTATCATTACTGGAACTGACTGCTTTAGACTGTTTAGCCACTTTTGCTACATCCTTTGCAAAACGTTGATGACGAGAAGGGATATACAGACCTGTGAGCAAGTCCCTCCCTATGTTGTGATGTCATCTTCCTTGCCCAATCCCTGACATTGGTGAGTATAATATAATGGCTTCTGGCTATCACCAACAGCTCAGTCCTACCTCATACCTTTGAGCATGTACAGGAGGTGGTTAGGCAAGTTCTCTTCATGTCTACTTCCTACTATGTAATCCCAGTTTTGAGTGTCATAGTTGGGACTTTGTTCTTCTATGCCAACACAGTATAGTAATGATTGTTAGCTAGATGAATATAGTTGTACTCCATGGTGGAGCAGTTAAAAGTACTACATTTATCTTAAAAATCTAAGGTTGAAAGCTGACCTTTCATTGCTAATGTTCACCAAAGTGACTCAGCAGTTAAATTTTCTGCCTAACTCGCTGAAGATTCAAATCTTCTGCCTGTCTCATTGGTCATGGATTCAAAGCTGTATGCTTGTTACTATTTTGTAGAATTTACATATTCTTTTTAAGTTTGTATGAATCAAGGCTCAAAGCTCTGAATTTCTCCAGTCAACCTCGGTATGAACTACATGCATATATTACACTGATGCATGCCCTTATGGCTCAGGTGGGTGTATATTAAATCAGAGAATGTTTAAAATAGAGAACGCTGATTTTCTGACCCTTTAAAAGTGAAACCTTAAAATCTTGGAGACATGGAACAACGATTTTTTTTTTTCCCAATGAAAAAAATTGCTGTTCCACAAAAAAAAATCAAACAAAAAAACCCTTCAAAACACTAAGAAAAGTGGGGTCTTTGCCCCTCCACACCCCCCAATGTGGGGGCTGTGCCCCCCTCACACTCCCTTTACTTAAATATACCAACTCCGAGATCGCACCACAGTGGAGTAAATGGCAAAGTCCTGAAAATGGCCCCTGTGAAAAATCGCTGTTCCGTGTCTTCTGGATTTCAAGCTTTCACTTTTAAAGTATCACTAAATCAGCATTCACTTATTTAATATAGACCCACTCAGGTCACATAACAAGATTGGTCTGTAGTAGTTCAATTTGTTTATTTGGTTAATAAGTAAAAACAAAGCTGTTACCCAATGATCATACAGCTAATCTCAGTATTACTGCTTTAGATGGATGTGTGTATGGCACAAATACCATGCAGAAGGCTGATAAATCTTTCTGTGACTAAGACAGCTGCATACAGTTATGAATCCTTCCCATTAAGGTCACAAAGAGGTCATAAAAATGTCATGACCATTATCAAAGACCTTTAGGTCAACACCCTCCCTCAAATCCTTTAAAACCTTTCTGAAAGACTTCCCGGGCAAATTCTGTCTCTGTTCTTGCTCATCCCAAGGATAAAACCATATCCTGAAATATAAACAGGTACCTATTTGTACCGTAAACCTCCTTACTCCAACTTCTACAATCAGTTTCTAATTTCAGTCAATTTCTCTGCCCAGGTACTCTTTCAAAATTTGCCATAACTTTGTTTTTTTATCTCACTTCATAATGCAATTCCTGTTTGTATTATACTAACTTACCTTTAGTTTATCTAAACTGGCTAAAATTTCTCCAAATGCTAAATCATTGTAAAATAAGGTTTATCTATTTTCAACCAATGTTGTACCATTATGTCTATTTTGTTATAATTAAACTGTACTGTAGATGTTTCTCTATTATTTTTGAAGACTGTACAATAATACTTCTTAAAATGTTTTTGTAATATTTTAGTTTTTTTTTCTCTCTGTACCTCCACTGAAAATAGGTATCTACCAAGTTGGGATTTCCCAGAAATTAAATGTCAATAAATAAATATAAAATAAATATTTGAAAGATTTTGTTAAAGAAAGAGTTAAAGATAGTGGTATATTCGAACTGGAAGTCAGGGTACTACTTTTTTGTTTTTTCAACTACATACATTTGAAATAGTTTCATTACTAAAGGTGTCTAGTAGTCTTGTAATGCTGTTGTAATATTTAACTCTTTCTCTGAGTTACTTGTACTAAAGCTTTTATTCAAGACACATGCTGCAGGTTATGGCCATTTTCAATACTGCCTACTAAAGTGTACGCTTCATGATGAAATAGATTTTATTTAATACATGGGAAGTAAATACTGTGGGAAGAAATAGCCAGGGAATTGTTATGGCTAGGTTTGTATAGGCCCTAGGGCCGATAGCCTAGTACCAACCTATGAACATATAGCAGTGTGACTGCAGCAGAACAATTATTTCTCAGGCTAAGCCTTCTTTAACTGAAAAAAACATATGGTGGGCCTTGCTTACAAATAGAGAAAGCTTTTACTCTATGTTGAAATGAATGTAGAGGTTTTTGTAGGTGTCTTTAGCCATCGTTTTTCTTTGAAAAGTATAGAGGAACCCCACCCCCCAAACCACCTTGCATGAAATTAATTATAATAACTAATTCTCCATATTATAGTTTTTGTTACTGACCAGTAAGGATACAAAAACCTGAAAAAGGCAAAAATGCATTCACTATATATATTTGATGATACACAGCCTGAGTCACAGTTTTCTGACAGAGAGTCCCCAAACATGACAATTTAAAATACCCAAGTACCTTCCGTGTAAGTATTTAAGCCTACGCAGTTCCTGTGTAAACACTACATGACTAAAAGTCAATGAAAATGATGTTTGTCTCCTGCAGCCCCACCCCCAAAACTATCTTATCCTTGCTTTATTATTTTGTCTGTCATCTCTGAATGTCAATGTGCATGTGAGGAATTCTATACATAAAGTGTCACACTTCCTCAGGTAGGCAAAAAGCTCCAGTAATGCAAAATGCAATGCATTTTGAACAGCAATATCACATTGCTCCTATAACAAAACAATCTGCACAATATAAACAACTACTCTTTCAAGCAGTAAAGCTGAAGCGACAGCAGTACCATCACTTACCTAGCAGCTGCATTTAAACCGTGGAAAATCGGATTACATTTCAAGGAATATATACTGCATTCTGATAAAAGTATGCAGTTGGAATAACAGTACCATCTTCCCTCACACATTGTCACATCACTGGATAAATTCATATATGCACTATGCGAGCTGTGTTAGCACATTTCATTTACATTCTATAGGCATCAGTTGTTTAGAAAAAGAAAATTATAAGAAAAGGTGCAGTTAAGGGAACATCGAAAAGTCCAGTGATACCATCATTGTTTAATTTATTGTGAAAAAAATCAGTCCATTGTTTCAAACAATGGCTTCGTATTCATGACACTTTCATTTATAATTCAAGTAAACATGTGCAACAAATAGAGGATTATGGGCAGGCCTCCGATTGTAACCTCATTATGTGTTGAGACATGACTGCAAAGACATTCACTTGAGAGCAAAGCTGAAAAGCTAATCTTTGCATGCATTTTGATAGTGAATAATGGAGGGTTACAGCCTGAGACCCTCATAATCCTTAGCACAGCATGGAACATTATCTATTCCATCTACTACTGCTTACAATAAAAAGCAAAACATGTTTTACCAGTTTGAAAGCCAGTAAACCCCTTGGCGAGCAGTCAACTAGGTTGTCTTTTTCCCTATACAGGAGCAGCGTAATCACTACACTCCATGGCTACAAACTTTTTATTTATTTGTCAGATCATTGATATGACGTTGATCTCAGAACTTTAGTTCATTGTTACTTTTCCTTCAAGGGGAAAAAAATTAAAAAAATGAAAAATCTAAAATCTAACAAAGAGATGCAATTTTATGCTCAACGTCTGAGAGACTTAATCACCTGCATTAGAAGCTGAAGTTAAGTACAAACTTGCAGTTTTAAAAGTACTGTATTTCATTTTTTCTGTTACCTAATTGTGTGTTTCACTGAAGATAGTGTGCTGTGTGTCTCTCTGCAGTTAGCTCCCCAGCCAACCTCCCTGTTCTTGTTTTGGTGTTAGTGTTGGTGACTCTGGAATTGCCCGGCCCTCCTGTAAGTCTGTATTTGAACACTCCTCCTGAGTCCATCTCATTTGCTCACTCAACCGAGTACAGTGAGATAATATTCTGAGTCTAGTGTTCACTCTACTTAATACAGAGAGAAGATCTGAAAAGGCCAACCCACTTAGGTTCTTCCTTCCTCTCTCCTTCCACTTTAATAACAAAAAAAATGCACTTTATTCATCTGCTTTTACTGTATTTGTGTTTCCTCCTGCTTTATTTTGCTTTTGCCTCTTCTTAAAAGTACTCAGTTTTATTTATTCTGCTGCATTTATTACTTCTTAGCAGTAGTCTGATTAAATTGTAACTGTTATTTTAAGTCTTTTGGTTTAAGCAATTGGGCTTCATACCAGTTGTTTTACATTAAGAAGGTTTGTGATCTGCACTGTTGTGGCAGGACAGGTAGCTTACATCATTCTAAGCTGGGAATTGTTGATTGAAGGCTCAGTGTCTGCTATTCTAAAAGTGTATTAGTTCTGGTTTAAGCACTTGGGCTTCAGGACAGTTATTCTACATTAAGAAAGTTTGTGGTCTGCACTGGAGGAGAAGCTGGATTCTGCCCTTTTGAGCTGGGAATTTCTGGTCACAGGCTTATTGTACCTGCTTATTTGAACTGTTTCTGTCTGAAATTGGTGTGCCTTGTTGCTGTAGCATAGACCAGATTCAGGCCTGCTGAATCTAGCTTTGTTTGTATAACTTGAGCACTGATCCAGGCCACCTTTTTTTAGAGAAGGTTCCCCTGCACTCTAGTAGCAGGAGTGTGCAGTTAGAACTTGTCTGATTGAAGACTGCTGGAACAGGGCTCAGTTTTGAGCTTTTTTTTCTGGTTAATTGGCTAACTTGTTTAAATCAGTTTGTTCATTTTCTATTGTTTTATATATATATATATATATATATATATATATATATATATATATATATAATTGCACTTTATTCATCTGCTTTTACTGTACTGCTTTTACTGTATTTATGTTTCTTCCTACTTTATTACTAGGGGCATTGACTACAACTCTGATCTGTGATATTTAATAATAAGTATACTTTTCTGTGCATTTAAAGTGTTTTTTTGATTGTATCGGCTTTATTTTCTGAAAAAAAAATATACGTGTTTCCCGCCTTTCTAAGCTAGTATAGTCCAGTTTTCAGGTTAGTGTTGAATTCAGGGCTGTGTTATAAATCTCTGTGTTTGCCCATACCTTACTTGGATAGAAGGAATATTCTTTGTTCACCTGTGAGAGAGGAGCATTGGGCAGCCTATCTGTCCCTGGAGGAGTGGCTTCAGCCCTGAAATTAGTAGCTTATTGGCCATTTTTGGCTAATTTCTATTTCTTTCATTTCCCTGCTATAAAAACCACATTTTCCCAGTTTTGCATCCTGGGCAGTGCCAGTTAGCTAGGATATAACTATTCCTGGCTCCACAAAGTCTCCTCTTCAATTTTTCCCACGGAACTAGACAAACTTTCAACTTAAGCGCTCAAGCCATTCATTTCTCAGCCCGGCACTTGCTCAAAACTCATAGCAAGCACTTATAAGCCCTAGCACTAGACCCCCTATACTGTACAGAAGGACAAGGCTCTCTATTCGACCTACCAGCCATTCAGTAAACAGTTCATTGTACCTATCAAGGCATGTCCAAAGGGCAGTTTCAGGTGTACTCTCCAGTCCAACTGGTGAATCTAGGCATTTTTAGGCAATGTTACAACTGCCTTATGTACACAGACAACCCTCTCCTTCTACCACGGAACACTAATACATGTGAGAGATGCAATTATACAGCCAAACTGGAGGCTAAGCTCTCTCAACCCAAGACTGGATCAGACAGTCAAGGGGAAAAGGGAAATACTTGCATTACACCACCAGTCTCACATAGACCCATTAAACCAGCACTGGCAAAAAACACATATAAATACATGAAAACATACTCTGAGGCTCTAAATAAAAATCTGCAAAAGCAACAGAGACCTCCAAAGCAGACATCCAAGCAATCTCCACCTTCCCAACACAAACCATGAAACACATACTTCACAAAATCAGTGTGCCACGCAATCACAGCCCTTAACGCAAAATAACATACCCAACATACTAGTAATAGGTGACTCTATTGTCAAGCACACTGATGTCCCACTCACTAGGCTGAATAAGAAGAAGGTTACTGTTAGCTGCCTGTCTTGTGCCAGGATCACCCACATAACACAAGCAATCAGGTCACTCCAGAACAAGTACAAATACAACTCTGTCATTGTCCATGTTGGTGTGAATGACCTGAGCCCTACCTCCCTGGACTACATGAAAAGAGACATGGAAGAGCTCTCTGATCACATAGCCCAGGTCGTTATGACCCTGACCCTGAGTAGCATCCTGCTCTCACCAAGAATGATACCATGGTATAAAGAAAAAATTATCAATTTCAACAATTGGCTAAGATCCTGGTGTCATTCAAAGGGGATCCAGTGTCTGTCCACCTGGGATGACATGCTCGACAAGCCATGCCGCTTCGCTAGAGACTGCTTGCACCTGTCACCTTTAGGCTTTTGAATAATGGCCAAGACAAACCCACTGCCATAAATAGCACAAGTAACAAAAAAACTGAGGGTAATCTAACTCAATGCCAGAAGTCTAAACCACAAGATGCACGCACTCAAGGCACTCCTCAGTATGGAGAAAATCAATATATGTGCAGTAACAGAAACCTGGTTTAAGGCTCCAGAGAGCACCCCAGCACTACCAGGCTACAACTCATACCATACATTTTGGCCACAAAACCCGGACCGAAATACAAAAGGCGGGGGTGTATCCATATTCATCAAGAATACCCACACCTCCAAGTTAGTGTTACAGCATGATGCTTCAGAGATCATCCACTTGCAACTAACAATGGGCAAAACTGCAATTCAAATTGTAGCTTGCTACAGATCACCCACCATGTCCCAGGACCCTCATTCTGTGTTTCTGGAAACACTGGGAAACATAAAGGTCCTACCAAACACCCTAATATTGGGTGATTTCAATTACCCAAACATTAACTGGGAGAACTACTCAAGTACTAACTCCCTTGCCCAATATTTCCTAGAATTTATAAACTCAAATGCCCTGGATCAACTGGTCAACACTCCCACCAGAAGTGATAAAATATTGGACCTGGTTATTACCAACATGGGAAACCGGTGTTCTATACTGGTGGTCAACCCCTCGCTGGTTAGATATGACCATAAACAAATCAGTTTGGATATCCACATTCCTCCCCCACCCCTAGACAAGGAAACTACCATGAAAAACTTTTCAAAAACAAACTTCATGTTACTTAAGACCAAGGTGGAAAGTTTCAAAGCCCCCATGCTAAAGGATAATGCTGTCTAAGCTGCAAAATCCTTTACTAATGCATTTTATGGGCACCTACAAGAATGCATGGATCATGCTTTCCCAAGCAAAACCAAGACTCACTCCTCCAAGAAAAGGAAACCAGTCTGGTGGACCCCTGCCATAAACAAGCTGTACAATAGAAGGAGGAAACTAGTACAGAAAAGAGTAAAATCCCTAGAAGGGAAGACATCCCTGAGCAGTATCAGCAAGAAACTATGATCCCTCATAAAATCATCCAAGGTGAGCATCAAAAGAAAAATTGCCAAGGACTCCAAAGATAATCACAAGGCATTCTTTAGCTATGTCAAGAATCTAAGTGGCAATGCTCAGATTTGCTCAGAGTTGGTGCAGAATGTCACAAAATACACTGAACTGACCAATATCGCCAGCATCCTGGCAGACAGGGTCAGTGCAAACTTCACCCCCCTCTCACACCCAAAAGGGCCCATAACCATACCAGAAGAATGTAGAGCCCCTGAAATCACAAACACTAAGGTTAAAACAGCCCTCTCCAAAGCCAAATACACAGCATCAGTGGGACCGGATGGTGTCCCAGGCTGTGTCTTACATGAGCTCAAAGATGAACTAACCCCTCACTTAAACACACTGTTCAAACTCAGCCTCTCCACAGGCTATGTACCCATAGAGTGGAGCACAGCAATGGTTATTCCGCTCCACAAAGTTGGAGCCTCAACAGACCCCAATATAGCTTGGTCTGCAAAGCTATGGATCACATCATCATGTAACTCATTAACAGAGACATTGGGAACCTCTAAACATTGGACCATACCCAGTTTGGCTTTGTTAAGGGCAGATCATGCCTCCTAAACCTGGTGGACTTCTTTGAGACAGTTAACAAGGCTATACATGAGGGAAAGGTGGTACACACAGCCTACCTAGACCTCGCAAAAGCCTTCAACACCATTCCTCATTCTGGTATTCTAGACAATCTCACCAGCCTGAACAAAAAACCCTATGTCACAAGACGGGTTGCCAACTGGCTCACGGACAGAACCCATATGGTGAGAGTTGCAGGAGCTAGGTCCAACTCTAAATCAGTTAGAAGTGGCGTTCCCCAGGGCTCAGTCCTAGGACCCCTCCTGTTTGACATATACTTTCCAGAGGTACAGGCAAGCACAGGAGGACTATGGCTGACCAAGTTCGCAGATGACTGCAAACTATTGGCTATAATTGACTTTCCGGCTGACACGGACATCTTCCAAAAGGGTCTCACTGAGACAGATACCTGTTGTCAAAATCATGGCCTCAAGCTAAATGCCAAAAAGTGCATAGTCATCCCCTTTGGAAAAAACTACCCACAAACTACCACATAGGTGGTAGCCCCCTAAATACAGAAAACATAATAAGGGATCTGGGGACCCAAGTAGATTGTAATCTCTCCTTTGATAATCACATTGCCAAAGTGGTTAGAAAATCCTTCTATGTGGCCCACCTAATCACAAAAGGGTTCGCTTCCAGATCAAAAGAGGTCATTGTGCCTCTCTACTCATCACTCATCAGACCCATCATAGACTACAATGCCCCATTTGGGATGTACCTTACAAGACACCTGCAACAGCTAGAAAGACCACAGAAGTACCTCACCAAGAGGATCACTGGCCTCAAACAGATGCCCTATGCAGCTCGACTTGAAGAAACTCCAGCTGTACTGTTTTGCATACCGCCTACTCAGAGGTAATCTCTGCCTGACATACAAGGCCATGTCTAACCCAGAATTGATGGACATGCTCCACCTAAAGAAAACCATATCCCCTTGAGCCACATGCTCTAGGGATCTAAACTTCACCACAACAATAAATAGGACATGCTGAAGGGATAGATTCCTGTCCCAGAGACTTCCCGTGCTTTGGAATAAGATTCCATTCTACATTAGGCAGAGCTCCTCGCTAACGCTCCTCAAGAGAAACCTTGACGAGTGGATGGGAAACAAGGTTTACCCCAGGGATCACTTCAGTGGCTGTGCTGGACAGAGGCACAACAAACTAATCTAAGGGGGCGGCGAAAGCCAACACATTCTGGCTAGGCTTATAAATGCCTTCGGGCAGATAGCCTAGTACCTACCTATGAACCTATAAGAAAAAAAAACTTTTGAGATTGGTTATTTTTTCCAGTGAGACATTCAGAAAACTTCTGGTTAGCAACATCAGCCAAGTAATCATCTGTCCTAGTCTGATCTAACGGTCACACTTTTAGGTCCTCCTTTTGTAAATGTCAGGGCTTGATATTGTATTTATTTCTGAAGCAAGTTAATCAGCTAATATTATGACAAAAGTATGTACTGGATGATGAGTGTAACCACAGGAGAAGTTAGATATTGACTACATACCGCAGTTATATAAAAATCTCTGAGCTGCATAGAGACTAACTAAGACATTTTCTCAGAAGTTTATCATATGATACTGCTGGATTTTAATGAAAAGCAGATTATAAAGGCTTATGAAAATCATTTACTGGTGAGCCATAACAAATATGTCTGAGATGATGATGTTCACATGTAAGTAAAATACACATTTCCTTTATCAGGTACTCAGACTGGTAAGAACCCTCATCTGACCACTCCAGCTCAGACTAAACATGTTATGCCTGATTAGTTCAGCTTAATACCATAGCATGTAAGTGGCTTATTGTCTGAACAAATATCTACTGAGTACGTGCTTTGTGAAAACATACAAAAAATACAACATAAATAATGTATATTTAGCATGTCCTAAATGACAACTCTTCTAATTAGAAGAACTTTAATTACAAACATATGTACTACGTAGATAAAAAGAGAATTTCAAGATGAGAAATCTTAAAATGAGCTGTGGTCACCGAGCTTAAAGACTTCATTATGCACAATTCAGATAAAGTACCTACATGTATTAGTTAGCTGTGTCACAGAATTGCCAATGAAAAATCTTTATTTAAGTCCTTATTTCTTCCTTATACAAAAAAATGCACCATCAGCGTAAAACCTGGCAATTATCTTAAGACACATTGTCCTGTTAAGGAAAAGATCAACTTCCGTGCAATATAATCTCTCATCAGTTTTCATCAGCAATATAGATTACTTCAACAGCCCCAAAGAGCTGTATTTCCAAGGTGTGAAATCATGTCTTTCTCATTAGCTGCAAACACCAGTTAGAAACCATGCCACTTTAGAAAGGCAATTACATGTTCTCCCTGCTTCAGATGTCTCTTCCACTATTATCTTTGTAGCACTGAAATCAGCATGAGCCCTCTGCATTGACCTCTTAACTACTAAAAAATGTACATTTCACTATACCTGCCAGGCATATTTGTTTCTCTTCTGAAATAATTAACTTTTATAGCATGTGCATTCCAGTAAGCGACATTTTAAGTGTGCATATTGCAATCCACTCTCTGGCATGAGGGTAAGGAATTTCTACTAATTTGCATTATGTTTGACCTTGGCAAATGTGTTTTATCAAATGCGTTCTGTTTACATAACCCTTATTTGAATTAATTTGTATGATTAGCATACATCCATTAGTTCCAGCTGTACATACCTCTTTATAATAGTTCAGTGTTTGCAAAAAATTTGATCAAAATACAAAGCTTCTGCTTTTCAAAAAGGTGTAACAACGGGGAAAAAAGAATATGCAGAAAAAGGGAAGGCTGCTTCTAAAGACATGCCCTTAGAATCAAAACGGCTTAGTACAATGAGGAAACCTTATCTAGGAAAATTTCTGTATTATGCTAAGAAGTGTTTGCCAATTAGCAACTCCCCTATAAATGTTCATAGGTAATAATATACTTATCCCAGCAAAAATAAGAGAATTATGCTATCAGGAAAAAAGTGAACGTCTTAAAAAGACTTTAGTCACCCAATCACTCCTATGAGAGTATAAAGGGTGGCATAATGGTTAAGGCAGTTACCTTACATGCACAAGGTGCAGGGTTTGATTCTCACATGGAGTAATTGGCTAGGCTTAAAATGGCAATTAGCCTAGTACTAATCTATGAACCTATGAACCTAAGTCCAACAAAGCTGTGTGTGTGTGTGTGTGTGTGTGTGTGTGTGTGTGTGTGTATATATATATATATATATATATATATATATATATATATATATATATATATATATATATTTTTTTGCATGTGTGAGGATATGACTGGGTGTGATTGTAGGGCATGAATGAAGCTAAATGTGTGTTTGCCTGGGTGGTTCGAAGTTGGTTCTTCTAAGGGTGTTTGGTACAGGGTCATGAATTTGGATATATGTGTGTGAATCTTTGTGTCTGTCTGCCTGAGTGTTTTCAGTACAGAAGGTAGGTAAGGGAGTCCGTGACTGTGTGTGTGTGTCTTTCAGTCTGCCTACCTTGGGTGGTCACAGTACAGAACAGTAGGGGATGTCAAGTCTGTGTGTTGAATGAATTCAGGTTTATTGTGGGTGTTTGTGTTTGGTGTCTGGGAGCATGTTTCTGTATGTGTGCAAGGTGTCAGAATATATATGAGACTATAAGGAGTACCTTTGGTAAAAAAATAAATAAATAAAATGCATGGGCTGCTAGTAAGAACACTAGTGCATTCACTATGCCAGTGCAGTGTTTCATTCGGAGCCGTAACAATAAGTTGCTAACAAGATCTTTCTCATTGTGGCTATACCATGGCTCTGAATTGGAATTTCTCTTAATCATGTTACTTGACCAACATGCAACAAGCAAATTAGCATGGGCAGAGAGAAATTCTGTGAATCTTATTGATATTTCTAATTAGCAGAAGAAGATGAAAAATTATTCAGATAAAGAGAGTAACATAATCAGGCCTGAGGGAGTCGGCAAGTTCATCCTGGGAAGATGCTTATATATGTATCAGAATAATGTCTTAGGTTAATAGGTGTATGCTAGACTAAAGACCACTAGGATCTTTGTAAGCCTATCCATACAACCCAAGTGTATCCTACAAGTTATCACGCCTTAGAGGTTATTTTAAGGGCTGTATGTTAAAGAATGATTTAATGACTGCCTTTAAACATCAGAGACATAAGTATCAGACCAGGGATGATTTTCAGATTTCATATTCACTGGTCCAGGTTGCACTTGAAAAGGGTTAGGGAAGTGTTTTGCTTCACATGGATAGCAAGCCTATTCCTAAGAATGGGAATTCACCGAGATGTGTACTTGTCCCTCCAGTATGTCCTATTAAGTTGCAGCAAGGTTTAAATCCTTAGATTTGGTAGTTCTGGTGCTGTTTATTTTACAGGTATGCAAAAGGTCCATGAGAGCAGGATCCGAGGATGCCTTGTAAGCTAGGCATAAATTGCTTCTCATTAGTCTGAAGGAAACAGAGTATACAGAGAGGACTTTCAGACAATCTGTACAGGACATTATGTTTATGCCCTGTATTCTTTTTGTGAGTAATATCTGTGGACATTAAAGTTGTTGCATGTGCCTTGTCAGGTATATACAGAAAAGGGCATTATACTCGGTGATGGGTCTGATGATGGCTAAGTACAGTGGCGCAATGACTTCCTTGGAAAACGATGCTGTGAACACACTTATTATAAGTTGAGTGACATAGAATGATTCTCTTACAGCCTTAGGCATAAATTTCTCGAAAGTCGGGCTAATATCTAGGAGTCCCCTAAATCCCTGACTAGTATGTCTACTCTTAGGCATGTTTTATCAATGAGGTAGTTTTCTTGAGTGGTTAACTTCCCAAAAAGTACTGTTATTGATTTCTTGGCACTGGGTTTTAAGCCATGGCTTTGAAAGTATCATTTGTCTGTGTTAGCCCTTCCTGTAAGATGTTAGTCTCTCGGGGGGGGGGGGTTCTATAATTGCTCCTAGTTTGCAGTCATCTGCAGATTTGATATGCTAGAAGCCCTTGTCATTGGTCTTGACTACTGAAACATAGATGACAAATAAGACTGATATCAGCACAGAACCCTGAAGGACATCAATAGTAACTAGCCTTTCTGTGGAGCTGCTCTCTCTAATCTTAACTTCATGGATCTGTTTTTGAGCCTGCTGTCTGTCCAGTGAGTTACATAAGGTTTTATGCCTATTTCCATGAGTTTGTTTACATTTCCTGAGTAGGGTATTGAAGCAAATGTGTTAGCTAGGTCAAGGTAAAGATTATGTGCAGTTTTACCCCCATCCACTGCTTGGCCCTTGGTGACATTCTCAAAGAAGTCTAGCAGGTTCAGCAGGGATGACTTGCCTTTGACTAAACCAAACTGGGTTGAGTCCAGTGTCCGGAGGTTTCCTATGTCATTGTTAATCATTTCCATCATGATTTTTTCCATGGCTTTGCATGTGAGACTAGTCAGACTAATGAGACTGTAGTTCCTGGAATATATTGCTGATCTGCTCTTGTGCAGAGGCACGACTGTTGCAGTTTTATATGTGCATGGAGCCTGAGCAGAGGCTATGGTTAAACAGAGGCACCAGTGACCCTGATAGGTCATATCTCAGGCTGTTTCAGTGGAATCCTGGGATATTATCAGGACCCATCAAAGCTGAATTCTTGGCTTTAGAGTGAGCATTTAAGATCCTACCTACTGATAGTTGGAGGGATTATGTTAAATGGTATTTCCTGGGGAGGTGTCTGGGATTGAGGGAAGTACAGTTTCATTTATCCAGAAGCTTTGCTAGATCTCCCAGTTCCATAACCATGCTTCTACTTACCAACAGTTCTGCACACTGTTGTGTGCTACCTTTGAAGTTTTGGGCATAGTTAAAGAAGGCCTTATGGTTGCTTTTGGCCTGGGACACTCTCTCTGCCTTAAAATTTGCTTTTTTGAATTTAATTAGTTCTCTGTTATTCAGTTTGGTGAGAGAGTTTGTATCTTTTTATGTGTTAGACTTCCTAATTTTAGTTATGACTTTTACTTCTTTTGTTGAACAACCTGTTTAATTTTGTATTTTTTTTGTCAGTTTTGGCCTTTTTTCTGGTAGACACAGCAGCCTTTATGCAACTATTGACATGATTGTATAGAACTTCTTCTTTGAATAATTCCACATAAGCTGCTGTGTTGTTTGGATTTAGAGGGACTTGACATTTTGTTATCCCTTAATAAAAGGGATTTGGAGTCATTTCTGTTGCAGGGCTTGCTGGGGTAACAGAATTGATTCTTAATTTGAAGGATATTGCTTTGTGGCCTGACCTTAACAGACAGGACACAACACGGGGTGGGGGACAGCTTGGCTAGATGCTGCTTTCACTCCCAGCATTCACTAGTTGCATATTATAAAATTTTGCTAAAAACACACAGTGCTAGGAGACATTTGAACTATTGGGTCATATCCTAAAGAATGTGACTTCCTTCAAAATAGAAAAAAGAGGTAATCTCAATTTCTTCCCCAAAGTCATACCACCTAACCTCTGCAAGTATGAAAAGAATCTAGATAAGGGTAGATTAAGAAACTATATATGTAAGTAATCCTCTGCTGTTTCTTCCACATCTCCAATGCTTAGCAGTTGCCTCAAGAAATATTACGTAGATCTTCAGCCATATAAAAATATTTGTGTTGGAATTTATAACTTAATTTCCTAAATGTATAATCCTGCATAGTCATGTGTGTTACCTCAATTCCTCTTGTCAATTCTCTCTCTTTATTTGCACACCCTATATCTCTTCCCATGCAATACATGATTTATTCTCTACCAGTTCTTTAGTTATACTGAGAGCCTTATTTGCCTTGGAAATCTTTTTGTAATCCCCTTAACTTCTGTAGTATCTTTAATTCATCTAACCAATTCCAGTTGCAATATGATCCCTAAGTTATGCTCTCAAAAAGACTGACAGCTTCTTTTGCAGACATATATAGTATATTTGTATGCTCCGTGGGTGGTGACACTTCTGTTGAGCACGATCTTAAGATAAAGATTCTTAACACTTGCATCATAACTATTGTTTGCTGCCAAACTGAAGAGGCTGCATTTCATTGTATAAATACCAGCATATCCAGCTTACACATTTTAATCATTTTGGTCCATACTTAGCAGCATTGTATTCATTTTGTCACACATTAATTAACCAGTTGTTTCTGTACTTTTCCGAATAGACACTCATCCTGCAGACAACATTGTTTAGTATGTATGATAACCCTGTCATACTTCACGACTTGGGTCTTCATGACTAGCAGTATCAACAAATGTGTTTAACGCTTTTATAATGTTGTAACTTCTCCAAACTTTATCTAAAGAACTCTACATTTCTATATTGCATAATCTTTATACCATCTGACATCTATATATAACACTGACCTAAACAAAAGTTTGTAAAAAAATAAAATGCCAGTACCCTTCTTTATTTTCTATATAACAGCTTTCATGAAGGAGAATCCATGATTTCTGCTCAGGTTTGTTGTGACAAAAATTCTTTGTCAAGATGAGATAACATGATGCTACAGACATGCAAATGATGTCTTAAGACTGAAAAAAATCTATCAACTTCAAGCTGTCAAGTGTGATTTTTACCTTGCTTTCTTCTTAAAATACAAAAAAATCATATTTTTTTGGCTCTATGAACCACTTATTTGCATATTTCTCAACCCCCAAATACTATTAATCTGGACGAAGCCAAAAATGATGGGGATGAGACAAAGGCCCAAAATCAGGGACAGATTTTAAATATTGCACCTAAATACTAGAACAAGTTTTGCATTAGCATGCATTTCCTGGTGGATGATCTGAAGTCAGTAACTCAAGTGTTGGCCATTATTTAGTAACTTTAATCCCCTATGATATGCCAAAAAACTATAAATTGTATATGCAACAAGCCAAAATAAAGGCAAAAAATCTGCACACACTGCAGAATTCTGGACAGTTGCGAGATATGATCATCTGTTATTTGGGACTAGAGTTTTCTTGGAAGAACTTAAAATAGCAATATCTACTCCTGCCACAACCATTAAATGTTAAACTGAATGTTTGTTTCAGTATTCACTTTGCAGGTGAGTAAGCTAGCTAATATGTTTCTTATTGCCATTTTGTCAAGTCCCCAAATTTTGTAATTGTTTACAGCTTCAGAAACTTTACATGTATTCTGTCTGTTTACTGCCATTTAGGACTGGGCTTTGAAATAAGTATTAATGCCATTAAATAATGCCCAGATAATAAAAGCTATATATTGTTTGATGCACAGTTATCCTTAGCTAATGTATCCATGTATCCATAGCTAATGTATGAAAGTACTTAACTTTTAAACATTTTTTTCTACTTGTTTTTTGTAATGTTCTAAAACACGCATAAGAAGGGAATACAATAATAATATGGCTGAAGAATGTTGACCATTTAATGGATCTACAAAGCCAATGCATGACAGCAGAAGGACAAGGCGTCTGTCTACAACACAAGAGGCTCAAGTCTGCCATTCATCTCAGGTGCCACAGTTCCAGTCACGGAGCTGTGGGATAATGAAGATGCTTTAGAATGTTTGTCACACTGAGAGGGTAAAGTGATTCTTTTTCTGCTCTGATGGGCAAATCCATGAAAGAGGCCAGAAAGACCACAAAATAATGATGCTCCCAAAAGGTGGGGGGGGTGGTAAAGGTTATATCACTTGAATATGTCAACGACCACCCTAAAGAGAGATTAAGGCAAAAATATATTAATCGAGAGAAACAAGCAATGTGAGGTGTTAGACATATAATTAAAAAAAAATTTTTAAAATGCCCAGCTCCCACAGGAGTGCTGGTTTTGTGAGACAGTGGCAAGCCACTCCTGTGCTGTTATGTCCCTTGTGGAAGTTGGTGACATGACTTTCCTGATGTGCGTCTTGCATCAAACCATCAGTATGTTTCTGATCATGTACAGTGGAATGAGGGTTTTAAAACATTAAACCCTTAACCACCTGTGATGGCTGCCTTAATCACAGCCCCTGCAAGTTGTTGTTCATCTCACTCTATGAAGAGCAAATGACCCAGTAGTAGAAAAAAAAAAAAAAATATATATATATATATATATATATATATATATATATATATATATATATAAAATGAACAATTATAGCATAGAAAATATTGCTGTAGTATACTCATTATATAGAAATATGTTAGAAACAACCGAATAATGAAATGGCATTCAGTGTTCTGTCCTAACAAAAATGCACTGTTAACAGCTATCAGGATACATGCAGAGTCATAGAAATAAGACTGTTATATTTCCTGGCATATCTGACCAGACATCTCAGTTTAACTATATTAAACAATTACTAGTAATATGAGCCAGGCATCCTACACCATTTGAGCAGTTTGCTATTTATATCTGTGAGTCTCAGTACTGTAAAATGCAAGCAGGTAGAGCTAAGAATTTGCAGAAACATCTCTCAACCTCCTACAACAAGAGATCTGGATAGGGGTGAGAAAGGCTAAAAAATAGGGGCAGATTTTAAGTATTTTTTCTTATAAACTAACAATTTGCAGAAGCAAGCATTTTTCTGAAGGATATGAAGTCTGAAATTCAAATTTATGTCCTTATTTAGTGACTTCAGTCTTCACTGATTTGCCAGAAAACCACAAATTTTATCAGGAAGAGGTCAAAAATAAGAGGCAAAAATCTGGACACTTGAGAGGCATGTTTGCAGACTATATATCCTCTGAACCAATGTCAGACATACAATACAGTGTTTTATGATTCCAGCACTGAATAACTTAAAATCCAAAGGCTATATTTATATTTTAACAATTTATAGGTTAACAGCAGCAATACAATGTGACAAGTGAACAAACATTTCTATATCAGCTTTCTAAACCAAAAGTTGAAAAGTCAAACTATGTCATGTGCCTTCATTTTCAGGAAAATAGTTCTGACACTATGCAATGTGTTTTTCATGGTTTACCATTGAAATATCAGTATAGCATTGTATGCCTATGAACTGTTCGAACTACAGATGTTCAAATAGTTCATGTGTGTTCAAGCTACATAATTGAATGGTATATTTGCAAATGTACTGTGCATTCATAAATATAATGTTCGATTATGTACAGGAATTGTGGTTAGGGAAATGCATTCCTTCCCTCACTGTAGTGCGATCTCTGAGTTGGAATATTTAGTTAGGGGTGTGTGGGAGGTGCAGGGGGGCTTGCTTCCCCTGCAAAAATGGGATGTTAGGTTTAGGGGTTAGGCATTTACGGCAAGGGTGGCATTGTTGTTAATGCCGTAAAATGTCGTTGACATTTTCGGCATTAACAGCTTGTTTTCGACAATAGGGCCATTAGGTTATGTGTACTTTCGGTGAAACAATTCGCTGTTAGGTATCTTTTTTTTTTTAATTTCGACATTTCAATAGTAAATAATTTTTCATGATATTAACAATTGCACAGCCTCTGTATCCTAAAGGAAACAATGTGGACACTTTTTTAGATGGAAGAAAAAATGCCTGGTCCCTTGAAAAGTTTGCAAGGGATGCAGATAAGTACATCGCTGAGGAACAGACTAATCGTGAAATTGTGAGAAGCAAAACTGTGTATAGTTAATAGAAATATGACTAAGTGCGTTCCTAGAACTTGAGAAATGCAGATGAATATTAAAATACCACTCGCAATTTGTTAGCAACAGTGCTAGCAAGTTGAACATGTGGTACTTATTTCTGTCCTAGAGTATGATCATAACTGTTGTCCATTATGAAAATGTAAACATAGCTAGTAAAGGCATTGTTTATTCACTTGTTAACCTGATAATCCCAGTGAATGTGTCCACTTTCAGTGGTGACCAGAGAATACTGTTTAAGGGCAGTATGTTCATTGCTAGGTCTCAAATCTTTCAATTGCAAAGTCATAGTGCTACTTTTTCACATTTTCATTATTATCCGCACTGCCCATTTTAGTATCTTAATACAGTAGGTGCAACTATATGGATAAACCCGTTGGTTTATGTTCAGTGCATTCTCAGTTTAGTGAGATTAAACAGTTTATTGCATTTGATGTTTGTGGACATTTCACTTTCACATTACAATTTTCAGGGGATATATCCCACTGTAGATGTTGTTTACCTGTACAAATGTGTGTCCTATATATTCATACTTGTAAGACATATTGACCGGTCTTGAACAGCAGCCCCAGCTATGGACTTTTAGTATAGTTTATAAATTAATTTTTCTTTTAGGAATATCATACCACAGGCAGTTCTCACTCATCTATATTATTTTTATTTATAATCCTTGTAATAAACATCCAGAAATGACGTACAGTTGAATAACCTTAATGCGTTCCACTTAAGAAGGCATACATTTTTATATAGTGTATTTTCATCTAAATCAACTTGAGAAGAATTTTAACCAGTAGATTCTGCATTGGTATCTGAATTCAGCACTAGTTGAAGGATGAAAAAAAAAGTGCAGTTGTGTAAGTAAACTTATAATAGTAGACATTCAAATAATCACTGCTACATAAGTCTTAGCTATATGGGTTATATCCTACAAAGGATACAACAGCCATCCAGCTTCCAAAGCTTCAGGGCACATTCCACGCCCAAACTGTCAATCAGCTCCAAAATGAGAAGATAAAGACAAGTGTGGGTGCCAAACCCTTCAGAACTTTCACCCCAACAGACAGAGGGAGGCTGAGCCCTTAAAGGAAGATGCTAGGAATAATAAAATAAATGCTGTCCATACCCTGGCATAAATAGCACATCAAAAAACAAGGGGGATAGAGGGAGGAAGCAACTACTGCAGCAGTCATTATTCCAACATCTAGTGTTATGGTAAGTTTACTTACACAACTGTATTATGTTCATTATATTGATCGTTGCTACAGAAGTCTTAGCTATATGGGTAGATTACTCTGGCTTACTACATTTAGGAGGTGGAAATAAAAGGGTCTGGGTGCCCATGGAGAATAGATCTAGATCTTCACTAGGACCAGAAAAAGAATCAAGCTTGTATTGCTTTGTAAACATATGTACAGAGGACCACGTTGCAGTTTCCAGACTACTTCTAGAATCCAACTCTTTCTTTCCAAAAGCCAGAGATGAATCCAAGGCCCTGTTTCAGTAGGCCTTGTCCTTGCCAGGAATAGTTTTGTTGTGGTGAGTATGACAAAGGGTAACAGCCTTAGACAAACATTTAGAAATGTTCTGTTTTGACAATGGTTGTCCCTTCTTGCCTTAACATGAAATGAATAATTAATCTGAAATCTGAATGATTTAGTTCTGTCAAGAGAGTACCTGAGATGTTGGTGGGCATCCAAGGTATGGAGTATCATTATTCCCTCCCTTTTAGGTTAAGGAAAGAAAATGGGGACCTGGACAGCTTAGCTTAAAGTAAACTCTGATACCACCTTAGGAATAAAAGGATTAGTTCTCAAAGAAACCCTGTCACTCTGGAAAATGAGATATTGTCAACTCAATATAAGAGCCAGAGAGGTTTAGGAAAGAAAGATCCAGAGCCAGAGAGGTTTAGGAAAGAAAGACCCAGAACCAGTCTCAAGGTATAAGATCCTTGAATAAAAATCTTTCTCAAACTGAGAAGGAGGAACTAGTTCTATTACTCCCTGGGACAGCATATGATAAAGGACAGTGGGATATGAGAGTACGGTCTGTTCTGGTGGATAAGGAATTGCTCTCTGAAATGCTGGGATTTTCTCCCACTGCCAAATATAACCTTGAGTGATTTGCAGAACCCATTTGTCTGAAAAAGAGAAGTGAAAATTCAGAGTTTCTGGAAGGGAAAATGGATTGCCAAGGTGGGGGTGGGGGGCATGGTTCTTTACATGTCATTCTGACTTGTTGAACTGTCCTGGTTTCAGGAACCTGCTTGCCATTTCTTGGTAAACCTTTTTTTACCTGTATTTTCTTGAGACTGTTTTGTTTTTTGTCAGAATTCGTTGAGGGGTTAGATAATCCCTTCAAAAAAATGGTAAAGGAGTCATGAAAAATCTTGAAGATTCCATATATCACTTCACTCCTTTCATAACACCTTTTGATCATCTCTGCCACAGAGGAACCAAAAACTAAATCTCTAGCTAAAGGAGATTTTAAAATTTCATTTTAATTATTTGGGAGATTCTGAGAAAGCAGGCAGCAAACCTTCTCAAAACAGTGGCCATATCACTAGTAAAAGTATCAACCGACTCTCACTCACACACGCACACTGGAAACAATGAAACGTAACTTGTACAATGCAAGAAACTGAATTATTTAAAGCAGATATTCCACACAAGAAGAAACTGCAGACAAAGCATTCCTTATACTTTCACAATTAGTAAGAACGAACTTAAACATGAGCCTAACATTTAAAAATTCTGAAAATCAAAGTTGCAGAGACAGACACTTTTTCCCATGCCTTCTCATCCTTATTATAAAAAGTAGGAATGGAATTAAGTAAATGTTGGTAGCAGCAGAAGGATTAACTAAAGCTATGAGTGATTGGTCAGATTTGGGAAGAGTGTATAAAAACCGAAAAGACTGAAGAAATTTAGACATTTTTTGCCTTTTCAGGGGCAGCAGTCTGTCAGGAAAATTATAGGCAGTAAAACGCACACATCCTTCAAAGCTAACAGAACTGGAGGAATTAGTGAAGGTTCTGGAAATTCCTTCTGCAATAGCTCATAGTATTTTCTGAGGGATTGAGAAACCGCAGTGTTCTCGCACTGAAAACACTGGCACATTCTAGAAATATTGTAAGCGATACAGAAAACCTCCACAGGGAAAATCAGAAATGGCGCTCTCCTCAGGGTATGAATCAGAAAACTGAAGGGCAAACCCTGTCGCTGTTCCTTCATCTTCCTGTCCAGATTCAGAATCTTAAATCACTTCAGGAAAATGCACTCCTCTTTCTTTATCCAGAAGCCAACTGATAAGATGGATCAGTAGCCTAAAGTAAACCCTGAGCCAGACCCAGTTAACCACTCCTGTATATGGAAATTTAAGAGGAGTAGATGCATGTTTTCAGTTTCTTTTTGCAAGAAAAATGAGAACAATGGTGTTAATAGTAGCAGCAGATTCCCCAGGGATGGGTACAACATTCTGACTAAACAGGGAAGTCTTCCTTTCTCTGTGTCCCAAGACTGACAGAAATGGCTCTCATTTAACTTCTGAGGGGACCCCAACAGTTCCAGAGGATGTGGTTAACCCCCACTCCATAGTGGCAGCAGAAGCTACACCAGAGGGATCTGGGGTAAAAGATGAGTGGTCTGTGGAACAAGCTATGACCACAGCAGAGTCACCCACCTGTGAATGTGGCAAATAGGTTGCCTTCTGTGGTGCCAATGGCTGTTTGTGTAACTTTTTTTTTTTTTTTTTGTGGCTGGCAAAGACTGACCATGGGACTAGTAGTTGTTCCTTACTTAAGCCAAAAATGGTGCTTCTTTTCCAGAAAAAACAAGCAACAAAGTTTGGTTAAAAGTCTTTAAAAGTTACATTTTTACACAGCAACACAGTAAAAACACTTTAAACTTTGCCAGTGCAAAAATTTGAAATAAACACAATGTATCCTCAAAAATATTTTTCAATTACTTCAAACAACTTTTAAACTGAAAGAAGAAAACTGAGCTTCCATTTAAAAATACAGTCAAGTCTCTCTTGATACTCCATTAAAACTCAAACTCCTGGCTTAAAAATATCTTTTCAAAACAGGAAAGTACAATAAAACAGACTTTATGTGGAAGGTTTTTCCTCAAAGGGAACATACCTAACTAGTAGAAGAACAGCAGTAGCTGACAACAGATCCCCGAAAGCCCATCGAGGAGAGGTCATTTCAACAACAGGAAAGCTCTGAAGGGCTTGGGCTCCCAAATCTGTCAGAAGTCAGCTCAGCTTGAGCCAATTGACGGTTTGAGCCCTTATGAAGTGCCCCAAAGCTTTAGAAGCTTTCCAGCTGTTGTATCTTATGCAGGATATAAACCATATAACTTGGACTAGTGTAGCAGTGATAATACTGGCATCAGATTACTCTTAAGACTGGCATAAAATTATTCTTACATTAATCATTCAGGATTCAGGAGAATCTTACCATTTTTCAAGAGCAAATGAGTTGGTAGCCTTGAAATTACAAAAAAATAATATAGAAAATGTATTAGAATTAGTTTCCTGCTTTGTATGTAGCACGATAAGAATATCAAATTGATGCAGACATTGCAGACTAGGCCCCAGGCAAAGAGAAAGAGAAAACAGAGGTGATGCTGCAGATATTGCAGACTAGGCCCCAGGCAAAAAGAGAGAGAAAACAGAGGTGATGCTGCAGACATTGCAGACTAGGCCCCAGGCAAAGAGAGTGAGAAAACGGAGGTGATGCTAGTGAGGAAGTATGCACAACACACACTGCAAATTAAAAGCAAAACATATCCTCCTCCCCAAAAAAAATGTCAGGAGGAAAATTCATGTGTGTCCTCAGCAGCATATTGTCTGAAGGGTCCTGCCAAGTACTAAACCAAGTATATATTTAGTATTGTAAAAGTATCATAAAATCTGTTGTGAACACAAGCAGTGCAAGGTAAACAGAATGTCAGGAAATTATTTTATCATAGCAAGAGTGGCAGTTCACTTTTAAATCACCACACATTGTTCACAAAAATTGCCTATTAGCACAAAGCATTGCTAGAGACCTTGAAGCTGTCTCTGAAAAGTAACATTAATGGATGTAATTTTGCATCTCAGCTGTTAGGAAACATCTGGTCTCTCTTGCTCACAGAGTTAACAAAAACTCTCAGAGCACCCATGTACTCAAAAATGTAACCAGTTAAAGGAGAAATTTGTTGACTTAAAATCCACAAGGCCTTGTGTATTAGAAAACCAACTTTGACTCAAATATGTTTAATTCTGCAGTTAGTATTAAAATAGATGCAATTTTTGTTTTTCTGGATCACTAGTGGAACAACCGATATATCGCAAAAGAATAAATATCATTATACCCAAAAAAGAAATGCATAATGCATACTGATACTATGAATACAAACTAAATAGAAGTTAAACAATGAATGGCTTTGGACTTTGATACAGTGGCTGATAAAAGGAAAGAAAATGCATTTTAATCATCAGTGTGAATGATTCAAGGTGTACCATTGGTGGTCAAAGCTGACAGTATACTAGTTGGAACACAGTATACTAAAAATGTACCCCGATACCAGTAGCAGAGAGCATACCCACAGACAGCAAAGTCCCTTGAATCTACCATGCAGGGAAGTTTGCTTCTGCCATCACAACTAATATAAGAAAACTACAAAATCACCATACAGTGGAGATGATGATGTTTTTTTTTTTTTTGGGGGGGGGGGGGTATGTCTGTAACTCCAGTTTTAAGTGATGCATTCATTTCATTCTGATGCCATAATATAATGGAAAAATCAAAGGACTAAATCAGAGGCATAATCAGACTTAACTATATTAAAAAAAGTGGAAAGGTTTATCTCGGAGTACCATTAACAAGCAGCAGATCTGACTAATTAAACAAATTCAGTCATCCAATTTGAGGCTGTACTAAAAAATAAATAAAAAAGAGGATTGTATAAATGTATCTATGGAAAATTTTAGAATATTTCAAGTCTAAGTTATAAATACAGCCTTGAAAAAAATGTATTGCTGGATTCCTAATTGCACTTAATTCTGTAAGACAATACTGTATCAGAGAACTTCTCTGTGAAGAATTTACTAGACATGTGATTCATTCTTTGACAGGATTGGATGTGACAGCACATGCTCAGTGTGTCCAGCAGAATGAAATTAGAGCAGCGGGCAGTGAATCTCTAAATCATTCATTTCAGTGGGACAACGGGCATCCGATGATACAGACTGCGCTCAGTGTGACACAGTGCAAATGCAAAGACAAGCAAGTGTCCCACAATGGTGTTGGTTTTGTTGTGCTATTAAAAAGGTCGGTGTTGTGATAAGGTTAAATATCACAGCAGTCTGTGTAACCTGCTAAGTAACTGCATTGGTAATGGTAGAAATGTAAAGTAATGAAAAGCTCGGAAGAAGGGACAGGTATACTCAGGTTTAAAGTGCACACGTTCTCACACATACACGCACCCTGTCTATAATTATGTGCAAGTATGCAAATGTGTCATGTATAACCCATAGCTCAGATGTAACACTGGCGAAAAACACCAAGTCAGTTTTTCTTACTATCACTTCTGTGAATGTCTGCATGTGTGTGTTGATAGGACTTTGTACTCTATGACAAATGCCGCTATCCTACTTGTTAAAGTTGTGCATGGGACTGTCTTCAGGAACTACTGTATAGACTTGCTTACTAGCACATCTAAGTAGCTGCTTTGTGTGACTGCATGTGTTTGTGTGTCAGATGCAGTGGTTTCTCTGAACCTAATGCTCTTCGGTAACAATGTTTTGACAATTTCTGAGAACAGCTGTGCTACATCATAACTACATTACTTCTGGTATTCATGCTGTGCTGCTCATTTGCATATGTGTTGTTCACTAGTTGTCTCCTTGGTTCACTATCACATTGTACTGCATCACTGCTATACTCTTGTTTCTGAATCACACATGGGTAACTTCCTTGCACCAGTCCACTAGTGTGTGTAAGTCTCACATCCAACTGCAGAAGGACTATAGGCACAGGATAGGTATGCTTATATGACACTATAATGGTGTTGAATTAGAGACAGTCCCGATTAACAGCAACTTCAACCCTGCTGTGCAATTTAACTGGTGAAAGGGATCATGAAAAAGAGGGAACATAATTCTCCCAAAGGATGATATATATTTGATTTCAGTTGAAACCTGTCCTAAGAACAGTGCCTAAGTGGGCATATTTTAAAAGCAGTGGTTGATCATGTAGACAGAGAGGAATTTTGGAAGCACTAGTGAGGCCAGATGTAAAGTAAATGCTTAAGATGTGCCTTCCCACCAAACACCTTTTTAGTACTTGTGGTAATATGGTCATAGCAACAGTCCACTCTTATCCCTTGTAGAGCATCTGGGAACTTAAAGAAGGTACTTTTGGTCACATAGCATGCCAGAGACAGTTGGCACAACTTCAAGCAGGTTATTCACATTTAAAGATTAACAGCTTAACCAGTCTCCAATACTGCTACAGGGCATTTAAGTTTACAATATTGTTACACTGACCAGTCTATCACAAGTTAGAACTCCCATTTTTAAATCTGTAGTGCATGAAGAATAAAATATTATTTTAAAAAGTAACAAATCTAGGTACATTATTTTATTTTCACAGATTCTGCATCGTTAGAAAACAGCTTAAGTGACTACTGGATGCTTTAACATTTAAACAAGAATCCTGTTTCTTCCTCATTCCCCCATTTCACCTTCAAAGTTATCCATATCTCATGGGGCAGGCTCATGGTGGAAAAAAATGAGCCCACTTATCTAGTCTCCCCTGTTCAGACAGAAGATAGCAAGCTCTGTTTAAGTTTTGAAAGTACAGGGCATAGACTTTGCAATGTATGCTACACTCAGTCTGCTGGCACAAGAGAAGATGGACACCTGCACATTGATGGTTTTCAGTGTTATTTTATGCACTTTAACCATTTCCAGCTCAGTATTGTTATTCAATGCTCCACTGTCCCGAAAATGAGAGGATTTCCCTTCTTTCACCTAGAAATGGTTAAGTTACAAAATTATAAGGAACCAAGTAACCAAACCATACCTCTCAAATGTCCAGATTTTTGTCTCAAATCTTTGATCTGTTCCTCATATAATCTTTGGTTTTCTGGCAAATCGCAGACGATTGAGGTTACTAAAGAATGACCAAATAATGATATTTATTAGAGTATCAGACTTCATATCCTTCAAAAAGATGCATGCTAACACAAATCCTGTTGTTTTAGCAGGTTTCTAAGTTTATAAGAGCAATATTTAAAAACTGTCCCTATTTCTAGGCATTTGATTCCACCCCCCCATTATTTTAGGCTTTGTCCATATCTCTTGCTTTAAGAGGTTGATATCTATATCGACTCCACAGTCGCTCAAGCATAAAGAAGGGAGAAATCTGTTAAAACAATAAAGTTACTACTAGTACGTACACACACACACACACACACACACACACACACACACACACACACACACACACACACACACACTAACACCAGCGCTGGTTTTCTATAGAGAAAAAAAGATTATTAGCATTGTGCATCTGGGTCTTGAGACTCTAGGAGTTTGGTCTTGGGGAAGTATTGGGATACATTTCTCTTCATGGATTTGATAAGTCTGCTGCTGGCTTATTATCTCTGCTACACATCTGGAATAGTTTGTAGAAGCCAAGAAGTTCAGGATGTGTACATCTGTGTACATCACCTTAGAAGTGTTAAATGATTCAGGTACATCTGATTTCTAAGGCTCTCTATCGTATATAAACATTAAATATGTATCCCATAGGAAATTTAAACTTTATTTCAAGGCCGCAACCCTCTGTAAAACTGTGACTCTGCTGTTCAGCAACAGAGATTCAGTGTGTGTGTGTGTGTGTGTGTGTGTGTGTGTGTGTGTGTGTGTGTGTGTGTGTGTATATATATATATATATATATATATATATATATATATATCTGTGTGTATGTAGACGAGTGTTAATAAAATCAGATTGTGGCAGTCTGACTAGCTTCTTTTCCATCTGTAATGAGCAGGTCCACACTGTTAAAGTATGGCATTGTCTTCGATTTGTCTCTAAAGTTTATTCAACAGTAATTATTAAAACTTAGAAAATGTGCTTCTTCTTCTTCTTCTTCTTTCAGCTTTTCCTGGTTAGGGGTCACCACAGCGGATCATCTGTTTCCATTTCTTCCTGTCACCTGTATCTTGCTCTGTCACACCAGCCACCTGCATGTCCTCTCTAACCACATCCATAAACCTTATCTTAGGCCTTCCTCTTTTCCTCTTACCTGGCAGCTTCATCCTTAGCACCCTTTTCCCAATATACCCAGCATCCCTCCTCAGCACATGTCCAAACCAACGCAATATCACATCTCTGGCTTTGTCTCCAAACTGTCCAACCCAGGCTCACCCTCTAATATACTTATTCCTAATCCTGTCTACCCTTGTCACACCCACTGCAAATCTTAACATCTTTAACTCGGCCACATCCAGCTCTGATTCCTGCCTTTTTATCAGTGACCCTGTCTCCAACCCATATAACATAGCTGGTATCACTACCCTTTTGTAGACCTTCCCTTTCACTTTTACTGGTACTCGTCTGTCACAAATCACTCCTGACACTCTTCTCCACCCTGCCTGTACTCTCTTCTTCACCTCTCTTCCACACTCACCATTACTCTGAACTGTTGATCCCAAGTATTTAAACTCATCCACCTTCGCCAACTCTACTTCCTGCATCCTCACCATTCCTCTGTCCTCCCTTTCATTCACACACATAATATTCCGTCTTAGTCTGTCTGACCTTCATTCCTCTCCTCTCTAGGGCATATCTCCACCTCTCCAGGGTTTCCTCAATCTGTTCCTTACTCTCACTACATATCAGAATGTCATCTGCAAACATCATAGTTCACCGGGACTCCTGCCTGATCTCGTCTGTCAACCTGTCCATCACCAGTGCAAATAAGAAAGGGCTCAGAGCTGATACTTGATGTAATCCCACCTCCACCTTAAACAAATCTGTCCCTCCCATGGCAGATCTCACTGCTGTCACACTACCTTTGTACATATCCTGTACCACTCTTACACACTTCTGTGCCATTCCCGACTTCCTCATACAATACCACAACTCCTCTCTAGGCACCCTGTCATATGCTTTCTCTAAGTCCACAAAGACACAATGCAACTCCTTCTGACCACCTCTGTACTTCTCCATCAACACTCTCAGAGCAAACATCACATCTGTAGTGCTCTTTCCCAGCATGAAACCATACTGCTGATCACTAATCATTACCTCCCTTCTTAACCTAGCTTCTACTATTCTTTCCCATAACTTCATGCTGTGACTGTTCAGTTTTATCCCCCTGTAGTTACTACAGCTCTGCACATTACCTTTATTCTTAAAAATCGGTGCCAAAACACTTTTTTTTCACCAACAACAAAATACTCCATTTGTTGGTCAACATTCCAAAGGAAAGAGTTGATGCATGAGGAGAACTTGGTTAAAAATAATAATTCCTGTTTTTAGCAGGAAATGCAAACATTATATAGAAAAAAAATGCTCCAAGCCACTATTTATTTTCCACTGTGTGTGGCTTCCCAGGAAAGAAAAAATATACTCGCACACTAATTTCGCTGACATAGAATATCTGTTCTGTATTTTGCTTTTGGAAAATTTATCACCTTCAGATACAGAACATAATGTACTGTAGTTTTAGTGAAAGAAGTGCATGTCATGATTTACACTTCCAGATTTGCTATTTTCTAACAAGTGAAGCATGACATATGCTTCATTAGTGGCATGATAAAATCCCCAAAACAGAATACAGACTACTGACCCTATCATATAAAAAAACAGAACAGTTAGTATAAGGCACAGAATACCAAGAAATGCAGAGCTGTTACAGAACAGGAGAAACCGAGGACTCTGCCCTCTTGCCTCTTAGATGGAGAGTGCATACACTTTTTGGGTACATTTAACATCATAATTATTGGTAAACACCAGGTAATGTTGGCAGCAATAGAGTGGACAGTGCACTGAATGAAGGTATATACACAAAGCATCTCAACAAGTTGCAATGTAATAGCCCTCAATGTAACCCCCTTACATTTATGGTGCAAGATCATCTTCTCATCCATTCTCAGCCCATGGAATTCTTCTGAAGGGTCACCTCTGAGTGAAAGGCTACATCAGGTATCTCCAAATATATGAGAAGCCATGGAGTATGAAAACATCATGGCTCTAGTCAGGAAAAGTCTGAAGACAGCAGCAGCTGAGAGATTACTTTGTGGAATAAATGCCACTACATTATATTTAGAAGACTGAAGTGTGAAGTCTTGTGCACTGAAGGAGAAGCACTGTAAGCATTTTACAAAATGGATACATAAAGGGTGTTTTAACCAAACAGAACCGTTTAATACTTGTTGTACAGTCTTCAAGAACATAATCAAGTGACTTATTGTAAGCATTTCATTACCCCACTGTGTCCCATGGTGATCTGCCATTACCATCAAAGTTTGTCATTCTTTTTCACAGTCATGAGGTCTGCGGTGTACTTCAGTTTGTTTCTACTTACTCAGCTTCTTCTTTTTCCATATGCATATTGTTATACATTACTAAATAATGGTGAGGTGCCATAATAGATGGGGCGCCATCTGTTACCACCTGTGTAATTGCTAGGATCTTTACCAGATGATCCCTCATGATGGGATTTAGCATTTTACATGATGGGGAAACACACTGGAGCCACATACATCAGTCTGTCAAACAGTGAAACTTAGCTCTAGGAACTGGGTTGTGAACATTAAGCCCATCTAAATACTATCTTCCAAGAGTATGACAAACATTAGGCCAATCTAAATTATATCTGACAAAGCCTGACAAGCATTCTGAAATCCATGTACAACTCATCCAGTGTGACCATGTCTGATGGTTCTGTGCTCATGTGCCATGAATTATCAATGGTTACTGAATTTAGACCATCTGGAGTGTGTCCTGTCGTGCTTTTTTGACATCAGTGGTATTCAAGCGGTATGCATGGATGTAGGGTGTCGAACATATTGCAGCTTGATTATGAAACTGTGTTCATGTACAAAGCAGATCACTTTTTTCTTGTAGTGATGCTCTACCCTTTAAGTACATTAGTGAATTATTTTCTGGATCATACGTTTTTTAAACCTCTGTGTTTCATTTGTTTAGTATGTTTTTATAATAACAGCATTATTAACCAGGAATCAGCAGCAGTGTGAAACTGACAACACTCTAGCAGTGGTACACAAAAATAAATGGATTTATTAACTGATTGGATTCACAAAAATGTATCAGTACTCCATTGCACTTCTTGATGGAGATGTAGTGGCAGATCCAGAACAGAAACAGATGGGGGAGCTACTGCTGACTGAACATGACTATCAGTAAGTCATTCAGTATTGTATAATCTGCTTCTTGGTGCACTCATCCCCGTCAGCTTCTTTTCATGTTATTCACATTCAGAAATGTAAATATTAAACTATGAACACTGACCTTCATAGGTTCATCGGTTGGTACTAGGCTATTAGCCCTAGGGCCTATACAAGCCTAGCCATAACAATTCCCCTGGATATTTCTTCCCACAATATTTAATTCCCTGTACCTCTGTCTACAGGGGTGACTGACATGATCCCCAGGGTGAATTTCCTATTCCCCCATCCAATTGTTCATTTTGAAGAGGGGCAAGGAGGCACTCTGCTTGACATGTATGGGCAGTCTACTCCAGAGTATGGGGAGTCTCTGGGTCAGGAACCTATCCCTCCAGCATGTTTTTGTTCATTGTGATGACAAGGTTTAGATCCCTGGAGCATGTGGCTCTGAGGGATTGGGATTTCTTTAAGTGGAGCATGTCCAGCAGCTCAGGGTTTGACATGGCCTTGTATGTTAAGCAGGGATCACCTCTGAGTAGACGATATGCCGCAGAGTATAGCTGGAGTTTTTTTAGATGGTCATTATAGGGCATATGCTTTAGGCCTGCGATTCTTTTAGTGAGGTATTTTTGTGGCCTTTCCAGCTGTTGTAGATGTCTTGTGAGGTACATACCAAATGGAGCATTGTACTGCAAGCAGATTTCATGCAGACATTAAAGGCATATGAGGACTTCGTAATATTAGTTATTATATTGAAGCTCATCTTCTTTGCACTGCCCCCACCCCCTCCAACTTGCCCACGCCCTCATAAAGACTTCTTGTATTTTCACACCTTGTTTTAAGATGAGTAGTAAGCTTGTACAAGAATGAACTGAAACAATGATTAAGCTGGGGGTCTGGGGGCCACAATGCCCATGAGAACCAGGGATTCTAGATATTCATAGGTTCTTAGGTAGGTACTAGGCTATTGGCCCTGGTGCCTATACAAGCCCAGCCAAAAAGGTACCCTGGCTTTTGCCACCCAAGAAAATAAATTTATCTTCCTGTACCACTGTCATGCAGAGCCACAGAGGTGATCCCCAGGGTGAATTTTCTATTTCCCATCCAATCATCAAGATTTTTCTTGAAGAGTGCTAATGAGGAGCTTTGTTTGATATAGATAGGTAGTTTATTCCAGAGTATGGGAAGTCTCTGGGACAGGATTCTATCCCTCCAGCATGTTCTGTTTATTGTGGTGACAAGGTTTAGGTCCCTAGAGTGTGTAGCTCAGAGGGATTGGAATTTCTTTAAGTGGAGCATGTCCAACAGCTCTGGGTTTGACATAGCTTTGTATGTTAGGCAGAGATCACCTCCGTGTAGGTGATATGTGACTGAGTAAAGCTGGATTTTTTTGAGACGGTCTGCGTAGGGCATCTGTTTGAGGCTGGTAATCCTCTTTGTGAGGTATTTCTGCGGCCCTTCCAGTTGTTGTAGATGTCTTGTGAGGTACATACCAAAAGGGGCATTGTACACTATAATGGGTCTAATTAGTGATGAGTAGAGGGGAACAATGACCTCTTTTTTTCTGGATGAGAAACGTTTTGTGATGAGGTGTGCCACGTAGAAGGATTTCCTGACTACTGTGGTGATGTGATTATCAAAGGAGAGACTACTGTCCACCTGTGTCCCAAGGTCTCTTATCACACTTTCGGTGTTAATTATACTACCGCCTATGTTGTAGTTCATAGGTACAGAGCTTTTACCAAAGGGGATGACAATACACTTTTTGGCATTGAGCTTGAGGCCATGGCTTTGACACCAGGCATCTGTCTCAGTGAGGCCCTTTTGTAGGATGCCCACATCATTAGGAGTTTCAATTATGGCTCCTAGTTTGCAGTCATCTGCGAACTTCATTAGCCAAAGACCTTCTGTGTTAGCCTGTACTTCAGAGAAGTAGATACCAAACAGGAGAGGACCCAGGACTGAACCCTGTGGTACTGCACTTGTCACTGGTCTGAAGTCGGATTTGGAGTGCGCTACTTTCACAGTGTGGGTTCTGTCAGTGAGCCAGTTGGCAACCCATCTTGGGACTTACAGATTTATACCTAGTTTAGTGAGTTTATCTATAATTCCAGAGTGGGGGATGGTGTCAAAATCCACCACATTTTGAACATGACTACTTGTTAACGTTTTTTGAGTGTGATCCAAAAGAGTTCTGAATTCAGAAGTGCATTTTGGATTTTTTTCTAACCTTTTGTTCAATGATGGTGTATAAATAATAAACTGTGGAGATAATACTTGAAATAATACATAACACATACCTGCAAGAAGTAGCTGCCCTCTCCCATTTAAAAAAAAATGGCAGTCACTTCATATGCATCCCTCTGGTATTAGATTGTGATCGAAACAAAAGAACAAATGGTCACAATCAAGTATTTCAACTTTTTGTAGTCATGCATGTACACAACATGCTGACTCACCTCTGCCCCCCAAAAGACAGACATCATCAGAGTACCCCTCTAATGTCAGACTATGTTAAAAGTCAACAAACAAAATGCCACTGTAGCATATTTAAACCTAAATGTGTCTGTCATATATGCTACTACCTCCACCCCCTTCCCCTGAAAAATCAAGCTAGCTGTATACATCTAATTTTAAGTGTAAATAAAGGGAAAATACTGATCATGGTAATGTACTCTAGCATGCTGCTCCTAGACAATGCACTGCATCTAGACAATTTCTAGCAGCCTTCTCTGCAAACCATTGAGGTCTGATTGTAAGGAAAGTTAAAGAAATAGTGTCCAAACTGTCACCAGTCCCCAAAGAAGCTAAAGTAACTTTCTGTGCACACCTCTGAGAAGACTAGCTGAGAACTAGAGCAGAGGTTTGGATACGAGGCCTCCCCACTAAGCCTGTATTAAAATCCTCTTATACAACACAAGCTGTGAGTGTTGCCAGACTCCCAGATGGTACGAGTGTCTAGATGCTTTGTGACATATTATCTGCCTCATTTTGAACATGATTACTTGTTGACGTTTTTTGAGTGTGATCCAAAAGAGTTCTGAATGTGCCTATTATTGTATATGTCCACAGTTAAAACTGGTGGTTTACTTAAAAGCAACACTGTGTGCACACCACATACGTGCGGGCATGCACACCTGCCCATACAGACACACAAATGCACACACACACACACACACACACACACACACACACACACACACACACACACACACACACACCACTTATATGGTAGTACATACCTCAGATGTGTGATCAAATCAATTCATAAATGCATAGATATTGACCTATAAATATCCAGAAATGTATCTGTCTGGTGCTGTCTGAACTATACAGTGCAAACAATTGCTAGCTCCTCTGCCTTGTGATGATCTTAAGAATTAGCCACAAACACCCAAAGTCAGGGACACATTTAACATTTTGCCCTTATTGCATTAGTAAGCATTTCCTGAAGACAGAAAGACTGAAACTCATGCATGGTTACATTTCACAACAACATACATTTCAGAAACATTAACCCTTCCTGATGAAGTTATGATTTCTGATTATCATCAGCTGGGCTTTATTAAACTTGAGCTCATCCACTCTGTCATTAAACAAACTTTGAAGCTATACAACATGGTCCAGTGCCATCCAAAAATCTTCATATTCTTACTATTCTACTATTCTCTCTCTCTATATATATATATATATATATATATATATATATATATTTATCCATCCTCACTCAACCCCCCTTTCCCATTTTTGCACATGGGTTCAGGGTGTCACTTCAGCAGTGACAATCATCTCGAGCCAAGGTTTTACACCACCGGCTAGCTAGCCTGCATATATTTCATATATATATATAGGAAAAATGCTTTCCTCTTGGACTCAGTAACTACCCCTGAGCAACATAAGATTTGGATTCTTTGCTCCCATCACTCCTTTCTTTTATGATGTGCATATTTAGTTCCTTTATTCTCTCAAGCCTCATGAGTTTTCTCTTTACAACTCTTAACTTTCTCATAACTAGCTGGATTCTCTTCCTCTCCTTCTAAAAGAGAGAACTCTAGAACTCTTTGCAGTACTTCAGTTGTGACCTCACCAATCGTATACACAGTTGGCATAATTTTCCTTTCTTTGCTGGTCTTGTTTCCTCCCGTGCACTATAGGATTTTTTTTCTTAGTGCCCTTTAGCACTAGCCGAAGACTGTGTTTTCATGTCATGCAACTAAGCTAATATTTCTTTCTTTTGATGATCTACTTTATTAAAATATTGTCCCCTTTGTTTCTACTTCACAATTACACTGCTTAGTATTTATTTGCACTGAAGCTAGTGATTATGCTGTCCCTGTTTGCCTCCTGCTTGAAAGAATGTCCTAGTTCATTACTTAGATTTGCAAATGCAATAATGTGATAAATTCTTTTTTTTTGTCTTTTTGCATAATTGCAGTAAAAGCTCTTTGTTTTGTAACTACAATTACAAAACAAATCTCTTCTACTGCAGTTGAAAAAAGATGGAATTACAGCATGATCTAAGGACCCTTGCCCCAATTACAAATCTGAAATGGAAATGGGGCATTCTTTCACACTCAGGTCAGTGAAGACTTTTAAGACTGTAATGTTTAGTATGCTTATCCCCTTCTATTGATTACCTGCTTTGTACAAAGCACATGATTTACTTTCCAAAAATTTTTCTCAAGGTTTTTTTTTTTTTTTTTTTTAACTGTGAAGCAGGAATTTGACTATGCTTTCTTTCAACTTTCCCTCTCAGTTCCTGTGAGCAGCTGCTGCATATGGTAATGGATCTCTCACTCACTTACATACATACATACATACATACATACATAAACACACACACACACACACACACACACACACACACACACACATCAACAAAATCGGATGAAGTGGCATTTTGTGACTGATATTCCTTTCGCAATTATCTGGGCAAAATAAAACGATTCTCTGACAGACGCTGTTACATGATGGTCCCTACTGAGAGAGATATCTACTCAAGTTGACTAGTTCTGTGACTAATATTTTGTCTTCTTGTGGTGTGGAATCTATACAGAAAGATGAGTGGATGGATTAACAGAAATGATGATACTAAACTTTTTAGCATTTAGTTTGAGGTTAGTTTTGGTACATCAGGAGTTTACTAGGAATATAGTTCAATGTAGAGTTTTTGTGTGTCATAGAGTGACTTAACCCCCAGTTTGCAGGTGTCTTCACATTTTGTTATCCAGAGCTCTTGGCTGTCTAGCTATATGAGAGGAAAATGGAGGGGTAAATCATCTGTATGATGTGTGAAAATTAACAGAAAGTTTTCATTGCTTTTCTTATGTTATGCATTCTAGCAATGCAAGCATTTCATCAGAGGTCATTATTCAGACCAGACAAGTACCAACCTTTATAAGCGGCTCTGTAGGTGCTGATAAAGGTCTGAGATGAATGCCGGAGTTCACTCAGCTGTGTCCATTTGTGGACACCATTGAACATTTTGCCTAGGTCTTGTGCATACTAAAATATTTTGTCCTGGAGAAATTGCTAAAGATAGTTCCATTTTGTCTGTGGTACCACTAGGCCTGATATCAGAGGGGTTGTGTACAGATAGATGCTAGGTTGGTAAGGACCAGATCAGGGATATTGGAGTCACTAGTGGATAGTTTTGCAATTTCTTCCCATGGACTGGTACTAACAAACTTTGGAAAATGCTGAGCATATCCATTTTAGAGCTGTATGCACATCAGTTAATTCTAGGATAGTTGAGGTCCTCTGCTAGATACAAGTGTTTGGACCTTTCCATGGGATTATTCAGCCTAACGATCCTTTCCACGGGATTATTCAGCCTAACGATCAGACCTCCTTAGAATTATTGCAACATAGGTCACCATAAAATACGAAGATTAATTCAATCAAATTTGTGAGACCTATCATAGGTCAAAAGATCTAAAATTCCACCTTTAAGTACATGAGGCCATAAGCAAAACAAATTGGCTCACAACGGTACATTAAGCCAAAAAATCTGTCAGAATTCATTTTACTGGTGGATTAAATGGGGTCCCTGCCACATTTGGAGGTCAGGATGCCACCTGTCTGAATAGTCAATCAAAATACATTTACTCTCTCTTATGTTGTTGATGACTTCATCTGTTCAAACTTTGTTTTTGCCATTGGTACGTTAGAGTCAAACTGTTTGCTCTTCATTGCTGATTGAAGGGAGGTGATTTAAGATGAGGGTGAAGAATGTGACGGACAAATTGTTAAACTGAAATGAAGCTCCATGCACAACATTTTGTTTGATAGGATTACATTGTTGTGGCATTTATCTTTCAAACATGCATTTTGGTTTAGTAAGATAAGACATTCAAATTTAAAATAAGGTGTAATTGGCACAATATTTAAAGATCACGGTTGTGGATGACTAGCTCAGTTTTGAAAATGGCAAGATAATGAGTTATTTTCAGAATCCATTTTCTTGCAAATAGCTTATTTATACAAGCTGCATGTAATTTACTTGAGCAGAATTGGATGAGCTGGGAAAAGGTATTTAGGGAATGCTTTTGGATTACGTTGCTTGTGTCTAAGCAGAGAATGCCAAATTATTTACACTCATGTTTAAAATAATGTAAGAAGAGTTGACACTTCCAATAAACAATTAACAGTGTAAAAAAATAATGTATTATGTTTTTTTAATATGTTGCTAAACATGAACAGTTACTCATGACCTAAACAAGACAGTGGTTAGCTTCATCTTGCTCTAATAGCAGAACATCTGCAAGGTTTGTGCACTGACATTCTGGGTTTATACATTCTGAAATAATATTGCTAAATTCATTTCTTCAGGTGTTTCTTAAAGCCATACTTTGAAACTGTTTAGAAACAGATTTTCAAATTGTTCTGAAGAGGAATTATTGGTTCTGGAATGTGTCTGAACTAAAATTCCTCTGTTCTCTTATCTCCTATTTCCAGTTCCCCAGATTGGTTGCATCTTATACTTGATGTCTGGATTTATATGTCTCCAAGGCATTAAAGTCCAGTTTCTTACGGGGGAAACTATTATTGTCAATGATGTGCTAGTATTCAAAACTATTTCTGATGGTAAAATCACTAGAGTGCAAGGAAGTATTGACACTTGTGTGAAGATGAAGGCATTTCCCATCAGAAATACTACTATTTCTGCATGAAGTTTAGAAATGAATAATTAAATTAATTGCAAGGATATGTGAATAGAGCCATGCTATTGGAATGGAGGTCCATCATTTAGCTTTGTAAATCATTTCTAAAATGCTCATCCCAAAGGATTCACATGATCTAAGCACAGCTCCATCCTTTATCAGAGCTGTTTATATATACCCACAACTATCAGTTTGCAGTATAATTAAGCTCTATCAGACTTTAGACCATTGAGATTAATTCACGTACACTAGACAGAGCTGAAGAAGTTTTCATATGAAAGTGTAGCAGATTTTATTCAACTCTAATTTTCTGAAATCAAGTCCTAAGTCTCATCCACTGATCTCTGTCTGACTCAAATTGGAAGCATTCATATATGTTACTCCACTTGTGGGCCAGCACAAAAGACCTGGGAGAATGATATCCCATTTTTTCCCCACTCAAAAACATAGGATGTCTGATAGCTTAAGTGACCTTCATAAAAACAGCTTTGGGGGTAGTACAAGATCTCGACTGGAACACAACACTCACTGAGAGTCCTCTATTCTGGTTATACGAACTAAATAGTTTTCATTTTACAAATTTCAGTGTTTATGTTTTAATGATTTTTACTTTAGAAGATTTTTATAATGCCATTGTTGGAGAGGTAGGGGAACAAGTGGCTTTCGTAAACTAAGAAAAGTATTGCAATCATATATAGTGAAATCCACCCCCACTCCCCCAAGCCATACTCACTGTGATATAATGGGTGGAGCTAGATAATATAAACACACCCACCATAGTGTCATGGAAGGCAACCTCCTCGAGCCTTGCCTACATTAAGGCAATGAAAAGCTAAGACTTGATAATGTTTCTCAGTCTTCTAAGCAGACTTCGTCTGCTGCATGAAGAATACAGTTATTCAAAAGTAGTGTGTGAGAGTCTTTTCTTCAAGAACCTGAGGCAGACTAGACTAACACACTTTTTTCAAAAAAAGGAAACTACATGTCCATCCACTGAAGAAACAGTTGACTATGACCTGCAGGTATAAAAAGACAGATGGTGAGACCACCCACCCCGAGGGTGGGGGGGGGGGGGTTGAAGGATATACATGCCTTATATTTTTACAAATCCTCATTACAATCCTTTAGAGCTATGATCATACAGAAACAGCAGCACTTAGTGAGACTTAACTGTTATGACACCCAAAGACATTTAGGCCAAATCAAGGCACTAACCTGCCTAGAGACTTGGTGATGGGTTCAGAAACAAATACCTCTCTAAATTTATGGAAGGCTTGATCAGTGTACTAGGGGGTCTGTGATTCATAAACTGATAGACCATCATAGTGCTATGAATACTCGAGCAAACAGCAGTATAAAAGTGTACTAGTTAATGCCAGATGCAAATACAGCAGACTGGGGTCCTGGCTTATGTAAATTCGTCATGTGCTCTGCCGCAGAGCCTTGTGCTTGAGATCAGTATAGCATGGTACACTGATTTATATAGATGCTGTACTGCACAACTTTGTAGCAGAGCAGAAGGGCTGAATGGCTTGTTTCACTGCATTCAGCCATTGCATTTAACAGTAGAAGTCCAGTAGCAACTGACCCACCATGTCCTTTAGTAGTTCAAAACTGGCATTTCTGTTTCAGCTTCATAGATCATAGCTTACTAATGCTTTAGAACAAATTGACATTTTCTACTTTCTGATTATTTGTTTCAGTTTACTGATAGTCTACCTACTGAAGATATCTCCTAACAAAAGTCAGCCTTGTTACTTTTGTATGAACTGTCTGATGCAGCTGACTCAGTATTAAGTCTTCTGCCTTTCCTTTCCCTGCACATAAAGTCTTAAGAATGAAACCTTTCAACGGGAGAAACATTCTTACAACTGTCAGTGGATTATCATAAATGTGTGGTGAAACAGATATTGCATGCCTCATAGTTTATGAAAAAATGTTCATCTTTGGATCAAAAAGATTTTCTGGCTGGCCAGTTTATGTTTATGGACTATGTAGCTTCCAGTGCAGTTCAGAAATATTACATGAATACTGTTTATTGATCCTGTGTTTGCTAGAGTTATTCTCAATGATCCACAAAGCATCACAGGCAGATCAGGGTGGATAGTGAGCAGATGAACTACAGAAGGGAGTGGTTTTAATTATAAGACGTGGATATAGACCAAATTTCTCATTTAAATAAGAACCTTTTTTTTTTTCAAAAGAGTCATAAATTACACTTCTGTAGAACTGCATAAATTAAACTGCAGGTAGGGGGAGACATCTGTTTTTCCTGCCCTGATTATACTGTTGTAAGTATGCAATCTTACTGCATAGACCAAGATAATGTTCTGTCTGTATTCAACAACAGAGTCTGCCAAGATATGTCTTCATGGATCATAGGGCATTACTAGGCTAGTGGCCCTAGGGCCCCTTACAAGCCTAGCCAAGTTCTACTCTTATTTCCATGATCAGCACCTATTGTCCCAGTACACCAGGGACACGAGTGGAATTCCCAAGGGTGAATTTATGGTTAACCAATCAATCATCCAGATTGCATTTGAAGGGGGCTAATAAGGTGCTCTGCTTGACATGAAGTGTGTCTGTTCCTAAGGTGTGATAACCTCTGGGAGACAAATCTGTCCTTCCAGCAATATCTATTAATGTCACATGACGAGGCTAAGTTCTTTACAGTGAGTAACCCGTATACCATTTAACTTGTAGAGATGTAGCATTTCCAATAAAGCAGGGTCAGTGATTGCCTTGTATGCAAGGCAGAGATTGCCTCTGAGTAGTCTGTATGAAACAGAATAAAGTGATAGTGATTTCAGATGATCCACGTAGGACAGATGCTGAAGAAGTTGAATTTTCCTAGTGAGGAACCTTTGTGGTCCCTTCAATTGCTGCAGGTGCTTGGAAATGTACATACAAAAAGGGGAGCTGTACTCAATTATTGGCCTGATGAGGGAAGAGTACAAGGAGGTTATAACTTTTTTTCTGGAGGCAATGCCCTTACTTTTGAGATGAGCAGTGCCCTTTCTTTCCACTGTGGAGACATGGTGGTCAAAGGTAAGGATGCTGTCAACCACTGTGCCCAGGTCTCTCACCAGTGAGTGCGTACTTAAGGTGTTGCTAATGATGTGTGTAGCAGGAACATTGCCCTTACTGCAAGGGATGATAATACATTTTTTTGCATTGAGTTTAATCCCATGACTTTGGTACCAATCATTTGTTTGTGTAAGACCATCTTGTTGGACGCTGACATCATTTAGAGATTCTATGACCACTCCCAGTTTGTAGTCATCAGCAAACATTGTCAGCTACAGACATTTTTTTTTTTTTTTTTGCTTGTACTCCAGAGAAATAGTTTCCAAACTCTAGCGGTCCCAGCGCTTATTCCTGTGGAACACCACTGGTTACAGGTCTGCTATTGCAGGTGGATTCCCTTATTTTGACTATATGTGTTCTATCAGGAAGCCATTTAGCAGCCCATCTAACAATATAAGGGTTGACGCCTAGCTGGGTGAGTTTGTCAATTATGCCTGAGTTGGGGGATAGTATCAAATGACTTGAATAAGTTTAGGTAGGCTGTATGGACAGATTTCCCCTTGTTGATGGCCTAGGTGACTGTCTCAAAGAAGTCCACCAGGTTTAACAGGCATGATCCCCCTTTCACAAATCCAAACTGAGCAGGGTCAAGTGTTTGGAGATTACATATATCTTTGTTAAGGTCCATGATGATTCCCTCCATAGCCTTGCTGATATGGCTAGTCAGGCTAATAGGTCTATAGTTCCCAGGCTCATTGGAAGCACCACCTTTGTGCAAAGGAATAACTGTGGTCATTTTCCATTCAGCTGGGATGAAGCCAGTGCTTAGACTATGATTGAAAAGAATACCCAATGGTGTTGCTAATTCTTGTTGGAGCCCATGTAGGATGCAGCCTGGGGTGTTATCAGGTCCCATAGATGCTGTGTTTTTGGCCTTACAGAGGGTATTTATGATCTGCTCTTTAGAGATGCAATGTAGGGGACAGGTGGTAGGGATGTCATGGGGTAGGTGAGGTGGTGAGAGAGGAGTGAAGTTTTCACAGAAACAGTCTGTTAGCTATAACTACAGGCTCAGTTTATGTGGTATCATTAACTACCATTTCAGAACAAATCCAGGCCTTTCCCTTTAGGTTATGGATATAACTAAAAAATGACTTATGGTTGTCTTCAGTTGAGGATTCATAGTTTGCTTTGGAGAACTTCACAAGAAGTCTTATTCACTTGTTTAAGGTGAGGAGGGATTGTCTCCAGTTTAGGGGTTGCTCCCTCTTATTATTAGATAGCAATTTCTTCCTCTTATTGTAAAGCCTGTTAATGGCAGTTGTCCACCAGGCAGGTTTGCTCTTCCTTGAGGAGCTTGTTTTGATCTTATCAGGTACGGCTAAGTCGATGCAGTTATACAGGTGTCTGTATAAAGCATTGGTGTAGAACTCTGTATAGTTGCCAGTTCCAATTGAGGGGAAGGTGCCATGAAGCTATTTATACCATTCCATAAGAGGTTATAATCTGCTTTGGAGAAATTTTTTAGTTTAGTTGCTGCTGGGGGGGGGGGGGGATCGGGTGTAATAGTTACTTCAAATGAGACTGATTTGTGGTTAGATTTCACCAGGGAAGACCTCACAGTGGGGATGCTACAGTGGTCTCCCATATTCATAAGCACCAGATTCAGGATGCCGCCACCCTTTGTGGGAGGTCTCCGGTGTTTAGAGATGTTTCTGGTGAGGACCTCCGCATATGTAGGTATGTGTGATGTGTGTTTGGGTGAAGTAGGAGGTAAGGTGTACATGCTGACAACCCACATTATCATATGTATTGACTGGTGTGTGAGAGAGCATGAATTCAAGGTTCTTGATATAGCTGCATCTCTCACATGTTGAGTTTGTGTGGACTAGGAGTAGAGGGTTGTCTGTTAACATGAGCCAGTTGCTACACTGCCTCAGGATGCCCATGTCAACCAAGCTGGCTGGAGAAACTGTAGGAAATTGCCCGTCAATAGTGTAGGTAAATTTATATGGTCAGGAAAAGAAGCCACTTGTGTGATTCCAGTTGTTACATGATAAAATGGTAAAAATAATATAGTAAATGTAAAATTGTTTTTCCTTAGTTTAATTTACATTTAAAATACCAGTGATTTCATATTTAAATCATTTTTCAAACATAAGCAAAAGTCATCCATGACTACTATATTTATGTCAACATTTCAGGAATAAAAGTAAAAATTTAGTTCAGCTAAATACAGCAGTCATACAGAATACTACTGACTCAAAATGATTTTATTTAAATATGAAATGCATTATTAAATGATTCAAATAAATACTAACCTATGACTGGTCAATACATTTCTTACACATGCAGAAAACTGATGCTGCTTGCAAACCTCCAAGCCTAATAAAAGCACACAGCAACCAGCCAGCAGTCTTTGAAAAAAAGTCACCTGTAATGGTTTCATAACAGTGAGTTCAAACGCAACCCTGTTAACAAAATACAGATTGTTAGCCTGAAGAAAGGAATATCTGCTGTATACATTTTGCTTAACCAACACAAAAACTGAGTAATACCCATTTGCTCTCTTGCAGCAGAATTAACATTAAGTGCAGTTTCCTAACCCTTGTATTTCATTGGCATCTTGTTTTTCAGTTTACATTCTAAAGCTTTTATGACTTCCATTTCAGCTCTTCTGGATATGTTTCATAGTGGATGTTTTTCCGTAATACTTCTCATTCTAAAAATCCTATTGTAATGCCAATTGCCTCCAACAACCTTGTTTTGTTACTTCACATGAGGGAAGCACATAAAAATTGTTACAGCACAACTGCAAGTTAATTAGAAATAACCCACATCTGCACCTTCTCAGAAGTCATACAAATAAGACTACAGAGACGGGTAGATACCACAATACTTCAAAATAAAAACACTCATTCCCCAACTTTCGCTTAAAATCTATAGGCAGCTTGCATGGAAGGCAGCATTGGGATTTATTTATTTATTAACAAGTCTGTAACGATATTAAATGCACTTGGGAACCTATGCAGTTTCAAAATTAACTGAGCTACGGTGAAAAAAGCAATATTTAACTTCAGAAATCAGGCAGTTGCCTTGCCTTTCCTCCCATGTTACTTCTGTCATACAAATGAATGTGGGACAGTACTACTACAGCTTCAACTTTGATTTAAATCCTGAACAATAACCCACCTTCTGGTGCTAGGGCAGAATATGGCAACTAGGATCCTACCGCTCTCTGTTATAAATTAAAAATGAATCAATCCGACTATCTGGACTTTTTATTTATATGCTAAATATATTGGTTGATTCAACCCTAACATATTATTTTCAATCAAGTCTAAATATCGCATTGACCTTCAAATTAGAAACTGGAATGCCTGAGTAAGAGTGCATTTTGGGGTAGGGGGCAACCAGACTATTTATTTCTGTTGTTATTGACTGTGTGCTTTTTAATAACTGCTATATATATTCTCAGTAATTTGATATGGTTGTCAGTCTATTTATAAACTGTACTTTGAATTGATCTGGTGTTTTAGGATTATGTGCATTTGTACTTTTTTATTGGATATAAGCTGTGCAATGGAAGGTCCTGCTTATTAACCTAATTCCATGAAAATGAAGGCTACATGCATGAACATGCACATTCAAATACTGAAATTGCTATTTTATCTACGAGTACCTTGAAAGTTAATATAATTAAAAAGCAGAAATGCACACAAACCAAGACCATCAGATAAGTAGTAAAACCACTTTTAAGCAGTATAAGACCCTCCAAGGTGAGCTAGATTGTCAGGTGCTAAATGTAGTTCATTAATGGACAGCTTTGACCCTTAGGCCATGACTGCATTAGTAAGTACATCTCTTGACCAAATCTTTTGGAGTAGAAAGTGGCCTGGCATTATTCTGTTAGAGAACCCTAGGAGTGAAACTTGGTTTTCTTTCTACGAGTGTTTGATTTGTTGGTTCATGGCTGCATGTTTTGTGACCTAAAACAGGAAATAAGTGATAAAAAAGGCTTTGTTAATTTGCCAGCAATATGTACGTGATGTCTTCTACATAAATGTTACAGTTGCAGTTTCAGTGTTTAAGCAGCAGTCTAGTTTGTTGTGGTTGACCAAGGTTCTTTCTTGGAGTGCAGTGGTAATGGTGTTCATGACTGCAGTTTTCATTGTTCATAGGGAGGTACTAGGCTGTTGGCCTTGGGGCCTGTACAAGCCCAGCCAAAAAGGTACTCTGGCTTTTGCCACCCAAGAAAATTATTTTCCTTTGCCACTGTCGAGCAGAGCCACAGAGGTGATCCCCTGGGTGAATTTCCTATTTCCCATCCAATCATCATGATTTTTCTTGAAGAGTGCTAATGAGAAGCTTTGTTTGATATAGATAGGTAGTTTATTCCAGAGTATGGGAAGTCTCTGGGACAGGCATCAATCCCTCTGGCATGTTCTGTTTATTATGGTGACAAGGTTTAGGTCCCTAGAGTGTGTAGCTCAGAGGGATTTGAATTTCTTTAAATGGAGCATGTCCAACAGCTCTGGGTTTGACATAGCTTTATATGTTAGGCACAGATCACCTCTGAGTAAGCGATATGCGATGGAGTAAAGCTGGAGTTTTTTTAGATGGTCTGCATAGGGCATCTGTTTGAGGCCGGTAATTCTCTTTGTGAGTTATTTCTGTGGCCTTTTTGTAGATGTCTTGTGAGGTACATACCAAAAGGGGCGTTGTACTCTATAATGGGTCTAATGAGTGATGAGTAGAGGGGAAAAATGACCTCTTTTTTTTCTGGATGAGAAACCTTTTGTGATGAGATGTGCCACGTAGAAGGATTTCCTGACTACTGTGGCGATGTGATTATCAAAGGAGAGACTACTGTCCACCTGTGTCCCAAGGTCTCTTATCACACTTTGTGTTAAGTATACTACCGCCTATGTTGTAGTTCATGGGTACAGAGTTTTTACCAAAGGGGATAACAATGCACTTTTTGGCATTGAGCTTGAGGCCATGGCTTTGGTACCAGGCATCTGTCTCAGTGTTTCTTGCTTTGTTGAATATCAGCCTTTGTAGTTCTCTGGACAGTTGTCCTGCTCTTTACAATTTTGCTGTTGGATTTCAGAGAGGGCATGCTGGGGAAAAATATTATCTTTGCAACTTTCTAAGCTTCTAGTGAATTTATAAAAAATTCTTGTGCCATTGTTTTTAAGGGGTGTTGGAACATGCCTTGTGTGAGTTTCATCAGTTGTGTGTGGAGCTGTTAGCATACTATTCAGCCATCACTAATTTTCAGGAAAATCCCAGATTAAAAATAAAAAATGCACCATTCATACCTTTCTGCTGTACAAAATTTTGCAGAGTCTAATTTTTGCTTCATATTTTGCTCTGTTCCACATAAAATGTAATTTTCTGACAACTCATTAAGGATTAACTTCACTAAAAATAGACATTTGAGTTTTGGGCATCATTCACGAATCATGGTAATGTTAAACATGTTTCTAGCAACTATCAAAGTTATAAGACTCGTACTAAAATTATTATGCCAACAATTGACAGGATTGGCACCATTCTTCCTGTGCCTTGTAGACTAATAAGTTAGGGAAACAGACGATGGACTGCATTTGTCAAATGATGGCAATGGTTAGACATGCAGAATGCTTTTTTGGAACGTGTGTGTGTCTTTTGCAGCTTGTTTTGCTAGCTGCTCAGGTGGTACTGTGTGCATGCCATGCCTTTTGTCTGTTTATATTTTTGCTTCATGTTTTGGTCTGTTTCTCATGAATTTGTGGCGTCTTTGTTAACCATTGCAATGGAGATATCTGCATTGTAGCATATTTCTTGTCCTCAAGGGAATAGCTTCCTGAAAAGCCTGTTGTCTGCATTGTGGGAGCAATTTGTTTGGGTCTGTTCTCCCCAGTTTTGTCCTGGGCTGTATCACAATTAAGTACATTTGTGGTGCATGTTGTGTTGTTGCCATTTTCGTGCCGTTATTCTCTGCACTGATTGACAGCCTACGAATTTTCAGTCCTGTAGAAGGTGAGTCTGTGAGTTTGTAGTGTTGCTCCCTCTTGCTCTATAGGGGTTTTGCCATAATTGCTCATAAATCACTGCTGGCTTGTTGTAGTTTATTTTTTGTTTTGTTTTGTTTTTTTAGTACAGAATGCTTGATGTTTATGTGGAGTGGATGTCCATTCCATCCATGGAATCTGTATTGTCTGCGATAAAAGAATACCTATCCCTCCAGCTTGTCCTATTGATGATGCAAAGAAACTGGGATCCCTTAAACAGATGTCCACACTATTAGTGGACTTGCAGATGTTTAATAGGTCTGACAGGACCGGGTCAGAAGAAGTTCTGTATGTAAGGCAGAGGTGACCTCATAGTAGTCTGTGTGATACAAGGGTTTGAGGTGTTCATCATAGCTTTTCTGCTTCAGACCCTTGCTTTATTTATGAGATCATTGTGGTCATTCTAGTTTGGACAAGTACATGCTGAAAGGAGTATTGTATTCAATGATTAGCCTAGTGAGAGCTGCGCACAGTAGAACTATTACATGCCTGGACCTGGGCGCAATACCATTGGATGTAAGCTGTGCAACGATGAAGGATTTTCTTGCAAAAGTGGACACCTAGTGATAACCGCATAGCTCATTGTCAATATAGGTTCTCAGATCCCGGAGTGGACACCTAGTTATAACCGCATAGCTCATTGCCAATATAGGTTCTCAGATCCCGGAGTGGACACCTAGTGATAACCGCATAGCTCATTGTCAATATAGGTTCTCAGATCCCGGAGTAGACACCTAGTGATAACCGCATAGCTCATTGTCAATATAAGTTCTCAGATCCCGGAGTGGACACCTAGTGATAACCGCATAGCTCATTGTCAATATAGGTTCTCAGATCCTGGAGTGGACACCTAGTGATAACCGCATAGCTCATTGTCAATATAGGTTCTCAGATCTCAGAGTGGACACCTAGTGATAACCGCATAGCTCATTGTCAATATAGGTTCTCAGATCCCGGAGTGGACACCAAGTGATAACCGCATAGCTCATTATCAATATAGGTTCTCAGATCCTGGAATGGACACCTAGTGATAACCGCATAGCTCATTGTCAATATAGGTTCTCAGATCCCGGAGTGGACACCTAGTGATAACTGCATAGCTCATTGTCAATATAGGCTCTCAGATCCCGGAGTGGACACCTAGTGATAACTGCATAGCTCATTGTCAATATAGGCTCTCAGATCCCAGAGTGGACACCTAGTGATAACCGCATAGCTCATTGTCAATATAGGTTCTCAGATCAAGGAGTGGACACCTAGTGATAACCGCATAGCTCATTGACAATATAGGTTCACAGATCCCGGAGTATGTTTTAAGTTTTCAGTGAGTGTTGTCAATGTGATAGTTACAAAGCAGGTAATACTTACCAAATTATACTATTATACATTTCTTGAGTTTTTGTTTCAGTCTATGGTCTTAATGACAACCATTTGGTTTGGGAAAGACCCTCCTGAGGATTATGAGGACACCTTGGGAATTTATGATGGTGCCAAGTTAGTCATCTGTAAGCTTGGTCATCCATAAACCCTTAAAAATTTCTTTGACTTCCAAGAAGGAAATACCAAAGAGGACTGACCTAAAGATTGAAATTGAAACCTGGGGTTAAAGATTGAAATTGAAACCTGGGGTACACCACTTGTGACAGGACTATTGGAAGTGGTACAGCTGCCACCCTAATTTCCTGGGTTCTGTTAGTCAGTCCATTTGTTATCCATGAGTTATATATATGAGGACACATTTGCAATCAAACCAAAATTATAAGTTTAAAATAAGAAAAAAATCACTATTTTAACTTATGAAACAATTACCATAAAAATCCTGCTTCTTTCGGGAGCTCCATCAAAAAACATTTATCCTTGTGTAGAGCAGAGCAGTCTAATCCATACACAGACATGCACCCAGACTATATTGCTCCATTATTTAGTAACCACTTCAACACCATAAAATCACTATTTAACATAGACAATGACCATTTACCCCAGCTTTACTTACAAGTCAATGGCAAGCATAACACTTTTTTCCATCAATGATGTCCCAAACTCTTATTAAAAATTTCATCCTAAAACTAAAACCTGTCACACTAACTGCAGATAACTTACCTTCTGAATACTGGAAAATCACAGTAGATGCCATTGCCTACCTCATCTCAGTACTCATTAACAGACACATCCCAACAATCTTATGAACCCCCTCCATATTGAAGAAGTTATGCATCCTACTCCTACATAATGGGGAAAACAAAACTGATCTTTCCAGCTACAGGACCCATAGGATACTCTCGCTCCTCATCACAAATCTTAGAAAAACATATCCCTTCTTAACTCCTCAACTACATGCTTAACAATAAACTCCTCCCCTCCACTCATTCTGGCTTTACACCAAACCACAGTACCCCTACTGCACTAACAGACTTCTCTAACAACATTAATCATGGCCATTGTACAGGTAATATTATATTTGTCCTTTTCTTGGACCTATCTGAAGCATTTGACTCTCTCATAATAAATTGTTTATTTGATCTGTCCTACCATAGTCTCTCCTTGTTCTTTGGTTTACCTGTCTGACACATCCCAAGCTGTCAAATGGTGATCTAGCACCTTTCCCTTTTCTCTGGTCTCTGCCAGTGTTTGAGAAGGCTCCAAAATAATAACACTTTTTAGTGTATTTATCAATAATATTATACACTGTCTCAAAATGCTCCAAACTAGTTAATATGCTGATGATCCAACCCTTACCTGCTCTGCCCAAAAACCCAGACTTCTCTAACAGCTCACAGAAGATTCCTTCTCCTCTACAGAAAACTAGCTAGCAAAATAAGGCCTAATACTAAACCAAAAAAGCCAAAGCAACTCATTTTCACTCCTAAGTGTTACACCAAATGCAAAGCTAACTTTTGGATCATCTCTGCAAATAGTACAAAAATAGTAAATTACTATGTGTTATAGTAGATGACAGACCTTCAACTTCCATATCCAACAAGGAAAAAAACATATTAGAAGGCAAGTCTGCCATACAGAGCCAAACCTGACTGAAGGTAGCCAGATGACATTAGCATAGACCTACCTGCTGCCTATACTTCTGTATGCCTCTCCTATTTTCGCCAAACTTCAGTCCATCCTGACAACTGATCTAGAGGAATGCTATACTAAACTAGTAAAATTTGCTTCCAAAAGGCCATACTTTACATATCACCGTATTGCCCTCAGGCTCTTAAATTGGCTTCAGCCATCTCACTTCCTGGAAACTTCGTTTGCACACAGATTAGTCTTTCACCCTGAAAAATGCCCTGCCCTAAATGGTATAGTACAGCTCCACTCCACCAATAGAGCTCTCCGTTCTACTGACAAACATCTCTCAGTTCACAAAGCTCACAACAAAGCAGGAAATGTTGTTAATCCAACTGTATTTCAAAATCCTGGAAATCAATTCCCCCTCGAATCAGACTCCCCCAAAACACACACCTTCATAGATAACGTAAAGCTGTTCCTGTTTAATTCCTGGCTGGACCTCTGCTGTTCCCCAGGCTAAATTATCCCTAAACTACCTCTCCTATGTACACATATATGACAGGGACTTCATCCGCTCTTATTTTTCTGTTTTCTACTACTGTTATGACAAAACGCATATAATTGTACCTTAACTCGTGTACCACTACTAAACTCCATCCAGTGCTGATTATGTTGCTGTAAAATATACTTGATTATTTCATAATTATTTACTTTATTCATCCTCATCCTCCGTTTGTATGTAATGCTGCTAGCGTTCCTTGCGCATTCTGTATGCTGCATAAGTACTATTGAAAATAGATCTGGTGCAGCTTTGTATGTAATGCTGCTGATTGTTTCTCTGAGTGTTCTGTTTGTTGTGTAATTGCACTGTAAAATGTGTATATATACTACTGTTAGTTTCTTGTGAGGCTTTTCTTCCTGTGCCTCTACTGAAAATGTACTTGTTTGTCCAGGTGGAATTTGCTGGCAAACAAATACATTTAGTGGAACAAATTTAACCATGAATACAGAGTGTAGGATGGTTTTCAATGCCTTGGTGAGGTCTAGATATGCTGTGTGCATTCATTTGTCCTCATCTATGACATCTGTAACCTTCTCAATTAAATGCACCAAGTTAAATAGCAGCATCTGCCTTTGATGCACCTGAACTGGCTTTGTCAAGAATATGTAAGTTGCTTATGTTGTTTATTACTTCTGTAAGGATCCTTTACATGACCCTACAGATAAGGCGGGTCAGGCTTATGGGTCTGTATTTACCCAGGTATATGTATTACCCCATAGTGGAGTAGTTAATTTTCTATAGTATAAAGTGTTAACCCATGTTATAATTTAGAAGTACCCCTATATCATCCATAGTTAAAACATATAACATCACTGGTGTGTGTGTGTGTGTGTGTGTGTGTGTGTGTGTGTGTGTGTGTGTGTGTGTGTGTGTGTGTGTGTGTGTGTGAGCATATGTGAAAAAAAAAATATATATGGTTCAGTTAACCATTGACAAGACCCCTATTCAAATCATAACTACCTATTGGTCCTGAAATCTGACTCAAAATGCCCAATCCGCCTATCTGGACCTCTTCAAATCTATCAAGAGTCAACCCTTTACCCTGATCCTGGGTGACTTTTTAACTACCCAAATATAGATTGGAAAAACTACTCATGCTAGTACACAAATGCCCAGAGATTCCTCGATTTTGTCAATGCAAATGCCTTGGATCATGTAGTCACTATCCCCAAAAGAGGTGATAATATATTGGAATTGTTATTAACCAAAATGAGTAACCACTACAGCATCCCTACAGTATCATCCTGCCTGAAAAGATCCAACCATAAAGTGGTCACTTTCAAAGTTACCAACCCCCCTCTAGCTAGGGGCAAACAAAAAGATTCTCCAAAGCTGATTACAGCCTCCTGAGGGATGGTATAAACAGCTTCACAGCCCCTTCCCCTATGTAGGATCTGGCACCAATATCCAAAACTACAACAAAGCACTTTACAAGCATTTAGATAGATGCATAGAATCAGGAATACCTGACAGGATTAAATCATCATCTGCAAGGAAGAGTAAACCTGTCTGGTGGATGAACATCTGCAATAAATAAACTCTATATCAAAAGGAAAAAAAATTGCTGTTTTGGACCAAGAAGGGCAATCTTTCCTTAGCTTAAACAAGCAAATAACGGCACTAGTAAAATCCTCCAAACCAAACTTCGAGTCCAAATTGGCCACATCTACTAGGGACAATCATAACGCCTTCTTCACATACGTCAGCAACCTCAAAGAAAGCACCCAGATCTGTTCAGAACTGATGGTTAAGGACACCAGATATACAAATGCTGTAGATATAGCAAACTTGCTGGCTGACAGATTCAGAGAAAACTTCATCCCTCTGTCCCCCATCAGTAAATCAAACATCCCCAGTACCTGCCCCTTCCCCTTATATCTAGGGAACAGGTCATCACTGCTCTCTGAAAGGCAAAAAATACAGCCTACATGGAACCTGATAACATCCTAGGAACATCCTACATGAACTCAGGCAGGAACTTGCAGCACCATTAGACACCCTATTCAACCAAAGTCTGAATACTGACTTTGTCCCACCTGAGTGTTGGACAGCCACTGTCATCCCTTTGCACAAAGGTGGAGTGTCCACTGATGTGGGAAATTTATAGACCCATCAGCCTAACTAGCCTGATCCGCAAGGCCATGGAATGGATTATTATGGACCTCATTACCAAGGACATTGGTAACCTCCAAACATTCGATCTCACACAGTTTGGCTTCATCAAGGGGAGGTCACGTCTGTTAAATTTGGTTGCCTTCTTTGAGACAGTCAGCAAAGCCATGCACACCGCCTACCATGACCTGGCCAAAGACTTTGACACTATTCCCCATCAGCCAAAATAGATAAACTCTCTCAACTAGTCATCAATCCATATGTTACCAGATGGGTAGCAAACTGGCTCACTGATGGAACCCACCTAGTCAAAATATGGTGAGCCACCTGAAGCAGTATACCTGTAACGAGTGGCATTCCCCAGGGTAAGGTCTTGAGGCTTCTTTTATTTGAGATTTACTTTTCTGAGGTGCAAGCCAAAACCAGTGGGCTATGGCTGCAAGCTGGGCACTGTCATCAATTCCCATAGTGATGAGGACATCCTCTAAAAGGGTCTCACCCAAATAAATGACTGGTGCCAGATACATGGCCTTAAAGTGAATACCAAAAAATGGATCATCATCCACTTTCAGGAGAGTGACATCCCCACAAATTTTCACATTAATAACAATGTCCTAAGCACATAATCAATTGTGAGGGATATGGGCACCCAGGTTGATAGCAACCTGACTTTTGACTATCATGTTGCTTCCGTTGTACGGAAAGCTTTCTACATGGCCCACCTCATAAGTAAGGGTATCTCATCCAGAAACAAAAAGGTCATAACATCCCTGTATTTTTCCCTTATAAGGCACTTTATTGAATACAGTGCCCCTTTTGGCATGTACCTCACAAAGCACACTCAGCAGCTGGAGAGATCACAGAGGTTCCTCACCAGGAGAAGCCAGGGCCTCCAGCATCTACCATACACAGATATGCTAAAAGCCCTATCGCACTACTCCATTTCATACGGACTCCTCAGAGGTGATCTCTGTCTTGCATACAAAGAGATTCTGGACCCTGCCTTAATGGGACTGCTGCACATCTGCAAGTCAAGCTCCACTCTAGTAACCCACATGCTTGACCTCTACCTAGTCTGTGACATCATTAGGACTTGTTGGCAGGACAGATTTGTGTCCCAGAGACTCCCCCATCTGTGGAATAGACTCCCTCACCACGTCAAGAAGAGTATCTCTTTACCTCTTTTTAAGTGCAACCTGGATAACTAGATGGGAAACAGAAAATACACCCCTGCGATTCTACCTGTGTCCCTGCTGGACAGGGGAATCTGAAGTGGATTTGTCTAAACATGGGCTAAACTCTTGGCTAGGCTTATAAGGGACACACACACACACACACACACACACACACACACACACACACACACACACACACACACACACACACACACACACACACACACACACACACACACACACACACACACACACACACACACTTTATTTTTTAATCACTTTTCTGCAGGAGGTATGTGAGAGTTTTTGGAATATTTGAAGTCCGCTTTTAGACAGTTGGCATTAAATAGAATGGGGCTCTTTATATAGAGTACACAGTGAAAAGAAGATTGCCCTGACCAATAGAGACCGATTTTGCTGAGGGTGAGCAGTCAAGACCTATCTGAAGTCACTAGGAAACAAGTCTTCTTTAGATGATTTTGAAGAGATAGCTTATCAAGCATCCAGCTGGGAATATTTTGAATGACTTCTAGGTATTCTGTCCTAATGCAGTAGGGTGAAGATGTTTTTCTAGTAGGAAGGGGTTGCTTAACTCTTACCAGGTAACCACCTTGGGTTCTGCTGACAATGCTGGCTTTACCTTTTTACATTCTTTCTGTAGTTTTCATCTCAGTTCTAATGAATTGGTATCCAGAAGCCCTGACTGTGACATCAGGAAGGGGGTGTGTGTCACATGATGACAGTTTTGCTGCTTCAGTCCATTCTTTTACTGTTCATATTCTGTCTCTCTCCAGCAAGTTCTGTTGATGTCACATACAAGGTTAAGGTCCTTTGAGCGAGTGACCTATGTGCCATTTGACTTGCGACTATGCAGCATTTCCATTAAAGCTTTGTCAGAGATGCTCTGTATGCAAGGCATAGGTTGCCTCTGAGCAGTCTGTATGATACAGAGTAAAGTGACGATGATTTCAGTCTGTCTGCATAAAACAGATCTTGAAGACACTGAATTTTCTTTGTAAGGGACCTTTATGGTCTCTCCAATTCCCACAGGAATTTGGAAAGGAACATACCAAAGGGAGCGTTAGTACTCTTGTTATTGGCCTGAAGAATGAAGAGTATAGGAGGGGTTGTAAACTCCTTTTTTTCTGGAGGCAGTATGATACATTTTTTTACTTTAAGACTATGATTTTCACACTAGACATTAGTCTGTGTAAAACCTTCTCACAGCATGTTGACATCGCTACGAGTTTCAATAATCACTCCCATTTTGCAGTCATCAGCAAGCTTTGTCAGCCACAGTCCTTTAGTTTTAGCCTGTACTTTAGAGAAGTAGATTCTGAAAAGTAGGGTTCTCAGAACTGATCCCTGTGGAACGCCACTCTTTACGGGCCTGCTGGAGGAGGTGGAGTCCTCTATTTTGACCATATGAGTTCTATCAGTGCACCAGTTTGCAACCCACCTTACGATATATGGGTTGATGCTCAGCTAGGTGAGTTTATCAATGATCCTTGAGTGGGGGATTATGTCAAAGGCCTTGGTTAAGTCTACATAGGCCATATCTGCAGATTTGCTCTTGCCTAGGGCTTTGGTGACTGTCTCGAAGAAGTCCACCATGTTTAACAGGTATGATCTCCCCTTGACAAAGCCAAACTGGGTGGAGTCAAGCATTTGGAGATTTCCTATATCTTTGTTAATAAGGTCCATGATGATTTGTTCCATGGCGTTGCAGATAAGGCTGATCAGGGTAATGGGTCTATAGTTCCCAAGGTCTGTGACTGCACCCCCTCTCCCCCGTGCAAAGGGATGATGGTAGCTATTTTCCAAACTGCTGGGATGAAGCCAGTGCTTAGGCTGTGATTGAAAAGCATTTCCAGTGGTGATGCTAATTTGTGTTTTAACCCATGTAGAATACAGCCTGGGATGTTAGCAGGTCCCACAGAGGCTTTATGTTTGCCCTTGGAGATGGGGATAGGTGTTAGTGATGCTTTGGGGTATATGTGGTGGGTATAGGGGAGTGAAGTGTTCGCTGAACCTGTCAGCCAGCAGGTTTGCTTATATCCACAGGTTCTGTATATGTAGTACCATTAACTACATGTTCAGTGTAAATCTGGGGTCTAACCTTTGAGGTTACAGATGTAACTAAAGAATGCCTTGTGGTTATCCTTAGTTAGGGAATTTAATTTACATTCTTAGTTAGTTTTGAAGGACTTCACTGGGAGTCTTATTTGCTTGTTTAAGTCAAGGAGGGGGTGTTTCTTGTATTGAGACTGTTCCTTTCTACTTGACAGCAGTTTCTTTTCCCCATTGTATAGCCTAGTAATGGCAGTTGTCCACCAGGCAGGTCTGTTTTTCCTTGAAGATCTTGCTTTTGTTCTATTAGGTATGGCAGAATCAATATAATTGTACAGGTGCTTGTATAAAGCATTGGCATATAACTTGACATAGGTGTCTGTTCCATCAGTGGGGGGGCTGGGCTATGAAGCTATTTATGCTGTCATTTAAGAGTTTGTAAATGACCTTGGAGAAGTTTTTTTAGTCTAGCATTTGCTGGGGGGGGGGGGGGTGAGGTCTTGTTATAGTTACTTCTAGTGAGACTGATTTTTGGTCAGATCTCACTCGGGATGGCCACACACTGGGGTTGGTGCAGCAGTCCCCCATGTTGGTGAATACCAAATCCAATATGTCTGAGCCCCTTGTGTGTGTATCAACCAGCTGGTCCGGGGCATTGGAGTAAAAAAAGTCCAGGAACCTTGTCAACCAGCTGGTCCAGGGCATTCGAGTAAACAAAGTTCAGGAACCTTTGGGCAAGTGAGTTAGAACATGTATCATTTACCCAGTCAATGACAGGTGATTTTACTTCACACAAAACCACAGTGTTTTTGGTTGTATCTTTATTAACTCAAGTAGATGCGTTTAGGCTGAGAAGATTTCCTGATTTATGGAGGGGATCCTATAGCTGGCAATGACCCGAAGAGAGGTCTTACCTACAGTCAACTGCACCTGAAGTAATTCTAGGGAATTGTGCTGTTTAACCAATCTAGAGGTGCATTTATCTTTAATTCATATTGAAACACCACCTCCTTTAGTTCTCACGTCAGTTTGTGGTCTGAAAGTGCAGAAGGAAATGTAACCTGGCATAGCTGGGCTGCTCTCTGCAACCTTAAGCCAGGTCTCAGTGACTGCACAAATGTCAGCGTGCTCCAAGGTGAGGACTGCTTCCAGTGAGTGCTGTTTCTGGTTTAGATGTCTAGTGTTTAGCAGCATAACCTTGAGGTTGTTTTTACAGGGTGTTTTTATGTCGAGAATTCTGTTCTTGTCACATTGCCTAAAAAAGAATCTATGTGGGTGGCAAAAGAATTAGCCAGTAACCAAAATCGCAGGGGTGACAGATGAAGACCATCTCTGGCAAAACATCGAGGTCTGTCGACCATGTCATCCCAGGCTGACAGGTACTGGATCCCCTTTGAATGTCATCAGAAACTAAGCCAATTGTTGAAGTCAATCATTTTTTGTTTGTATTGAGGTATTACCCTAGGTGAAGGTAAAATGCTGCTTAAGACTAAGTACATACCTGCCTGCGACACATAATCAGAGAGCTCTATCATGTCTCTCTTCATATAGTCCAGTGCAGTATGTCTCAAGTTATTCAACCAACGTGAACTATGAAGGAGTCATAACAGTGCCTGTTGTTGAGAGACTTGAGTGGTGTGTGATGTGATGGATCCTGGCACCTGACAGACAGATGACTGTGACTTTTTCCTTATCTAAGCTGGTGGCAGGGACATCTGTGTGTCTCACAATAGAATCCCCTACGATTAAGATATTTGTTTTGTGTGTCTCACAATTCAGTCCCCTATGACTAAGATGTTTGTTTTTGGGTTATGCCTTAGGTGCTTGACTGCTGAAACACTGGTGTGTGATACATTATGTGTAACATGTCCTGCAGAGGATGCATTATGTGAATCATGTCTGTGCTTGTGTTTGGGAAGTCTTTAATTGGGTAAGCTACTGATGAGGACCTCCCCATATGAAGATTTATGTAGTGGTGATTTGGTAGGTGTTTGAGGTGAGATGTTAATGCTTAGTATCAGATGAACTGAATGGTAAGCGAGAGCACCTGGATTCTAGGTTTTTGATATAGATGCATCTCACATAATGAATTTGTGTGGACTATAAGTGGGTTGTCAGTGTACATGAGGCAATTGTTACATTACCTCAAGATGCCCATGTCATCCAGGTTGGCCAGAGAAACTGTGGGAAACTGTCCATCCATAACATTAGGTAAGTTGTTGTGGTCAGAAAATTGGGAGAGGACAGGAAGGATCAAGTAATGTAATGTACAGGGCAGGAGAAGTGGACAGAAATACAAAGGGCTTTGGGGGTAGGATCTGTGTTGATACCTCAGGAGCTTTGCTGAATGTATAACCTGTCACTGAGAGACGATCACAAGAACTCCTGATGAGCACCAGCAGAGTATTAAGGGAAAAATTGCAGGCAGACATGTTTGTGTCTATAACCGCCAATGGTGCCCACCACCTCTTGGCAGTGCTCAATGCGCAAACGAGCACAAATGCAGTGCTTATGTAGCAAATAAGAGCAAATGGATTTAAACAAATTAACCAATAAAAAAGGTCAAAACTGAGCCCTGTTCCAACAATCTTCAATCAGATGAGATCTAACTATACACTCATGCCACTAGCGTGCATGGGAGCCCTCTCCAACAAAAGATGGCCTGGAATCTTGCTCAAGTTATACAAACAAAACTAGATTCAGCAGGTCTGAATCTAATCTATGCTACAGCAAAGTGCCTCAATTTCAGAAAAAAAAGTTCAAATAAGCAATGATATGGTAATATTCAGTTCAAAACTGCAATATGCAGTAAAAAATTCAACTTAATTTTTGTGAGATCAGTAGATGACTTGGATTGATCAGATAAATACAGCAGAGCAGTGGTTCCCAATGTGATAGGCATCTCCTTGTTTAGTGCTAGCACTGTGAAGCCTGCCCTTTTGGGCTGGGTCAGCCTTCCTCTGGTACATGCAGTTTCAACAGTTTAGGATGTTGTGTAAAACATCTAAGAGGGAGGCTGCTTTTCTAAACTTGGTTGGAAGTATATGTACCAGCTGCCCATTTTTGGGAGGTTGGATTAAAAGAGTGAAAATTTGAGGGCTTGAGTGTCCTGTGTAATTTGCCATATTATGCAGGCCTGCTTGCAGTGAGGGAGGAGGGGCACTTGGTTGTCAAGTAGGGTCAAAGGAAGTGCAACAGACTTGTGTCAAAGGATCACCAGAGGCTTTTCTCTCTTCCCTCTTAACTGTCCAGATTTTGGCTAATATAGTGGCCTGCTCTCTCAGATGTGTGGCTTTCTGCTAAATCATTGTGTGTAGCCTCTAATTAATGTAAGACATTTGAGTTTCAGATCGCTTGTCCTTCAAATGCATCTGATAAAAGCAACACTTAAAATTCTGTCCTTAATGGGGGGGGGCATCAAAGGCCCCAAATTAATTTGCCTTTTGTTCATCATTTATAGTGTCTGGAGTTTGAGTTTTTTATAGTTAGTTGTCTTCTTCACCAGTTATCACAGTTTTGTCATCCATCCCATCCCAATTGCCCCACAGCCTGGATTTTGTTTATTGCAGCATAGCAATGACCGAGCAGTTCAAGCAATTCCTTGGGTGTTAGTACCAAGAAAGCCATGGGTGTAGCATCTCTTCTTTGGTGGGTCTCTATTAGCTCATCTTGCTGGGGGGAGGTTTTTTGGGCTCGTTGACACCTTTTTGTCCTCTAGGCTGTAACTGGATTAGGGGTCTTATCTCTTGATCAGCTCCAAGTATTTATTTTGGAACTGGAAGTGGCCTGATATCATACCAGCAGAGTGGCATAGGAATATTCCTTCCATCCTCTCCCCTTATTTACATTGGGTGGGCAGATGCTGAGCAGCCTTTACTCCCTCTGTCATTCACCTCTTATTTCATTGGTCAGTTTGAAAGGTTTTGCTGATGGCTGATCAAGTGGTTGACAATGCTCTGCTGGAAAGGTTGACATGGATAGCTGAGGGGGCACAGGAGTGATAATGCTTAGCTTGGGGGCTGGATAAGCAGACCACTGTGGGTGTAACAGCAACACTACATGATAAAATACTATCCAACATGCAGGGGCCTCACAAGCTGGTATAATGCTGTTTATGAATAACGTTATCTTTGGCTGGTTTAATGTTTACAGATGTATAGAAGATCTTTGGCACACAGTAAACTGGCCTTCTGGTGTGTTTCATTTTTGGGGCAGGATTTGAGGGACAAAGGTACATGGAATAGGTTCACTAAGAATATTCTGTTATCACACTATAAAGCATATATTGTGTTTTATTCCTTACATAATCAATAAAACACACAATAATGATTTTAGTGATCGGATGCTTCATTTAATTTTAAATGCTATAACAATCTTCTAAGTATGCCACTGAAACTGCAATTAATTTGCTTTCTTGCTAAGTTCTATTTAAAAACATAAGACTCATGATCACACAAAGAAAACAGTTAATTGCATTGTGAATATAGTTAACTTAAAGGTTAAATCAGCAGTTAAATAGTGGTAGACCTATAAAATTGATTTCTTATTCAAAGTACTCCTAACATCTAAAATACAAGAATTCACTTTATATTTTTTCCCAGAGAGCTTATTTGAGCTTTAATGTCATGGGTGCCAGAACCATAGAGCCAGTGGGAAGGGGGAGCCACCCCCCCCCCCCCACACACACACACTTTTACAGCTGCCAGACGTGTCTGGAAAAATTAATAAAGTGGAGTTTTTCATGTTAACAATGATTTGCGCATGGAAGTTAAACTAATTAAACTAGCTGTTCTAGTTCTCTTTAACTAAACTAGCTGTTCTTGTTCTCTTTAACTAAACTAGCTGTTCTAGTTCTCTTTAACTAAACTAGCTGTTCTTGTTCTCTTTAACTAAACTAGCTGTTCTTGTTCTCTTATTGCTCTGTGTTACAGGAGTTATGCTGCTGCTGTTCCGTTGGTGCTGCCAGAGCCAGAGTCATGCCAGTAAGGAGAGTTTTGTTTTTATTTGCAGGAGATATGCTGCTCCTGTGCATGTGTGTGTGTGTGTGTGTGTGTGTGTGTGTGTGTGTGTGTGTGTGTGTGTGTGTGTGTGTGTGTGTGTGTGTGTGTGTGTGTGTGCCCCAGTTAAGTATACCTGGGAGTTAGTGTTACTCAGGCTCAAACAAGAGCCTGAATTCTCCACCCATACCACCACTTGTGATTCAGGGAGTTGAGTCCATAGTTCTCAACTGTCCAGATTTTAACAGAATATTTGGCTCATACTTTCGGTCTGTTCCTCTTAAAATTTGTGGTTTTCATTCACTAAAGAATGATAGCCCTTTAAGTTTCAGTCTTCCTATCTTTCAGGAAACCCATGGCAACAAATAACACTTTATTTTCGCAACTTTCTAAGATTATACAAGCAATATTTAAAATGTGTCCCTGGTTTTGGGCCTTTGCCCCCCAAAATAAAATAAATTTTGGCTTTTTCTAGATTTCTTGTGCTGCAAAGTTGAGAGATTTAGTTGAGTGTCAAGTATATTTTACAAGAAGCTGAGAGCTTCAGGGAAAGAGAAGTTTAGTGCTACTTATGCTAAGTCATTTGCATTGTTAACAGCACAACATGATGCAGATGGCTGTGGGTTCTGCTCCCACAGTATGCAGCTGGATCACTGATACTGTACTGTGTTGTACTTTCAAGGGAGTGGATGCTGCAGTCCTATGAATGTCCTCCTTTGGAGGAGTTACCTAGTAAGTATGTTTTGTTATCAGCTTGCCATCCATTCCCCATTGCAAAATTACTAGCTTATCTTTTTTTTTTTTATGTAACATAGGCAATTTATTCTTCAAGGGCAGCAGGCACTTTATTTGTAGATTAAACAATGAAATATAAAAATATTTGCTCTCTCATTAGTTACAGATCCCTTTAATGTGGAATTATTTAGATGACTTACTTCTGCAAAGGTTTTGCAAATTTACTAATTCTGGTGGATTGTAATGACGGAAGTTTGAGTGGCCTTTTATGGTTGAAATTTTCTGAAATGGCTAGTTTTGTCATTATTGGTTCATGCATTTTGTTTCATTGCTTACTAGAAGACTTTTCCAAACTACACATTTAAAACACATTCTAACAAGTGGTGGTGTATTACACAAGGAATATAATTTAATACAATCAGGTTAATATAGTCAGGAAGGTGAAACAAAGAAAGCATACATGTATGCTTGCTCACAGGATGCAGGAGATCAAAATAGGGGAAGAGACCAGTCACCATTGGTGTCCCCCAGGGTTCAGTGCTTAGACTTTTTCTGTTTGGCATATACATCTCAAAATTAAAAGGAAATACCATAGGGCTTTGGCCTACTAAGTTTGAGATGACTGCAAGCTAGGAGCAGTTATTGACTCCCCAAATGACTTAACCATCATGCAGGAAGGTTTGTCCCAAACAATAACTGGTGCCAGAATCATGAATTAAAACTGAACTCCAAAAAGTACATTATCATATCCTTTGGGAAGTCCCCCACCCCAGTCTTCGACAGCTGCCGACGCCTCTGTTTAATGTACAAACGATGATAGTACAATAAGCTATTCAAATGTTAAATGGACAAAAGAAAAATGTATCTGATTGAGGTAATGTTTGACATCTAAGAAACACCAAGGTGTGGGTAATGATTTTATAGCAAGCCAGTAATTTCAAGGCTAGTGTGAGTTACTTGTCATAATACCGCATATTTTACATATATTAGCATGTATAAAAAAGAAATATAGATTTGCATAGTTTATCACATTAGACAATGATCACAGTTCTCTCACAGAAAGGCACAGCCTCATTGTAATGCCAGCTTCTTTCAAAAAGATTGTGTTCACTTTGTTTCATATATAATCTAGAAAGCAACTTTGAACCCTAGTATTTGTTAAATAGTAGCCTGCCTAAACACACATACACACATTGCGTATGTTACATAGATTCAGTTTATGAAACATACTATTTAATTATAGGCAAATAAGGTACTTCTACAATTAAAGTTTAATCGTTTTATTATCATTTGTTTCATTAGGTTCGCAAAGTTCAGGTTTTGTTTTTGCAATATTTATATAACACAGATATGATACCTCTAAGGACCTTTTGTGTAATTCTTAACTGGCATGCAACAAGTCACATTTGTGTAAAGAAATCTTTAATCTACAGAGCTGCAAGAAACATTCTGACCTACTCTAAAATGGTATCTGAGCTTGTCTATTTGATTATACTTGGAATTATGGGCTCTCTGCTTACTGTCCATGCACGGTTGATAACAACACCTCTAATCCCAGACTAAGTAGTTCCTGTAGTTAACCATGACTGGTTTGCTGAGGATAGCCACATGGGATCCTAGTCTGGAGTGACGATTCTACTTTGTGGTAGATACAGACATGCATTCTTTGTACTAGTTCATTTTTCTGCAATCCTTCACCAAAGCTAGACCTCCTGTCTGATCAAGTGCAATTGAAAATCATAGATCTAAAAGCTGGTTTGCTTCATATAGTTCCAGTAGAGATCGTCTGACATGCAACTTTTGTTGCAAGTCTGAATAATTGAAAGCTAATAATAATTTTGTCATTAATGCTACTGATAATGATTTAGTTACTGAATTCATAAGCTATATATTCTTGGTAAAATACGACTTGGATTTTTTAAAAGTTATGAAATTAGACTGGTGATTCAATATCAGACTTTAAATTATGCAAAGCATAGATAAATTGCCATGTAAATTCCATAGAAACATATCTAGCTAGCATTTTTTTTTAACTGTGCTGATTGCTTGTATATGCAGACATAATAATATTATGCCTTGTCAAGATTGTTCGCATTGGTTGATGTAGGGTCTATCAACTATGTACCTCAGTATGTTATGATATTAAATATAAAAAAGGCTCTCTGTTTAGAGGGTGAACTTTGATAATATGTAAATTAAAGCTGCTGTAATGCTTATTTATAAGTATGTACCAACTTTATTGCCACTTCAGAACTATAATTTTGTTTTTGCCATTTTAACAGTAGAAGTACCCCATATTTATTTGCATTCAAGCCTTTGGGCCAGTATGTTCATGATGACTGAAGTGTTTCTTTGGAGCTGCCATTTTGTACATAATAGAAGTAATTTGTTTTAGTAAAATGCTGCTGAAGCTTACATTTCTCTCTCTGCTGTTTTAAATTACTGTCTGACCATTGGTGTGCATCATGAAATGTATTCCCTGACTCTCTGAAATGGTGCGAATTTTCCTTTACCAAAAAAAAAAAAAAAAAAAAAAAAAAAGGAAAGAAGATTAACTACTGTTACTTGCTGTGTATCCTAAAACCAGATTAGTGGGATGGCACACAGGCCTTTTTCATTCATTCATTTACTCAAGGGCACATTATAAATATATTTGTACACAGGTTAGTATAGTGAATTGATCAGAATATTTTGGGATATGGGACAGGCAGAACAACATACAAGCTGCACCTGGCAGAGAAAAAAGGTGGGGATTGAACACCAGATTACAAGGCTTTGAGAAAGAGATCTTTCAAGGGTCTTATGTAAAAGATTCACTGAACACTGCCCCTGGAGTTTTTGAAGGAAAGCCAGGAGATGACTGCATTGCATTTCAGTTATTGGAAAAGAGGCATCTTAAGAAAATGAAGGGAAAAGTGGAATTCTGCTCTGAGACATTGTGGGAAGGAAATTATTTTACTGGAAAACAAAAATGCATCACAATGGCTGCCTCCATGGTGCCATTTTTAGGACAGAACAAATAAAATGTGTAATGTAGCACTTAAGACGCTGTTGATAAAACTTGAGCGATTTTAGTTTGGTGTCCAATTTAAACAAATAAGATGACATGTCGCATAGCAACCACCCTTAATAAGACAGTGCAGACACAATGTAAAGCAAAACAAAAAAAGTTCATACCTTACCTATTTCTCTCCCTACTCAGTGAATTAAGGAGTATCTGCTAAGTAAATTTTGCCTTCTCTTTCTTCTAACTGTTACCCAGCCCCTTCTAGTACTCCTAAGGATTTATGTCGGCTCATTTAAGGTAATTTTGATGAATGGGAAAACCTTCTTCAATGAACAACTCAGCCTTTTTTTTTTTTTTTGCAGGAGGGGCAAGCCCTCTGCACCCTCCATATCCCACAGACTTAAATATACCAATTCTGAGTGGTGAAAGAAACAAACTTCACTGTCCTCAAATAATGTATGTGAACAGCATGTGCCTCTTTTTCCATTCGCTGAAATTATGTTCGATCACATGTTTCCAATCCTAAAACCTACTGAAAGTTTTTGTGGTAAACAGCTCATGACATACTCAGGGATTCTTTTCCTAGGGTAACAGTCAGTAAAAGAAATAAAGAAAGAACATTGCATAATGTATGCAGAAAACAAAAATGTGTTTATTGACCTGCATTAGTGCTTTTCTTGGGATTTTATGAAGCCCGATGTAAGCTATTACTGCTGGAGTTTCTGCACACAAATTTACAGGACTTGACAGCTTTTCCATTTAGCCTATTTTAAAAGATAGAACAATAAATTTGTTGAATTAGCCATGCTTTGCAACTATGATCAGAACATTTCAAGGATTGTGTATCAGATTTCAGTTATTTAAATGCTGTCTACAATTTTGAAATTTATTCAACCCTGAAAAAGCACTTCAAGTGAAATGTATGCTGTTGCCTATAAATACATTTTCATTATGTGCACACCATGTTCTTTTGCACTAATTTAATGACAATTACTTTTGAATTCTGCTTTTTATTGCTGTTATGCTTTTTTTCAGCCATTACTGTTATCACACTCTACCTTGAGCCCATAATCGTCTTACTAAAAAAGGTGTTTTCTCAGGTCCAGATAAAAATGAATATCTTCCAAGTTAATCTGATTACCTGTTATCCCTCACTTATCCTTATGCCACAGATATACATTTTCTGTTTTCCAGTCAAGCAGTTGGGTAACTTTTATTTAACTTCATCCCTTTCCTACTAAAATATAAAGGACACATCGACAGTTTCAGATGATATTCATTCCTTTTTCCCCACTCTCCTCAGTCATTCTTACCATTTTTCTCTGAATGTTTTCCAGTTGTTTGACGTTCTTTTCCTTGCATTGTTTCCAGCATTTTCACAAGGTATTCCAAATGTGGTTTCAAACGTAGGGAATACAATGGAAGTATAGCCTCCCTGTCCTAGTATATGTGCTTTACAGAAAATACAGTCCAAAACTGCTGCTCCTCAAGTCCTCCTTGTACCTTATGGTCCAGGACTGGTTTAACAATCAGCCGTTGCTCTTTCTGCCCATAGTTTATCATTCTCGAAGATGTATGTGACTTTAAGGTAGTTGTGCCAAATGAGGGACCTCACTATTATCTGCAATGAAACTCATTTGTCAACTCCTTGTCTACCTGCTCAGTTCATATATTTGGGACCTATTCCTAGCACTTTTATCATATTGTGTAAACTTTGATGCAATACTGAGTCAAAGGCCTTACTGAAGTCTAGACTCAGCACACAAATCACACTGTTATCCAGTTTTGTTGCTAGCAAGTCAAACCATAAGAACAGTTTTGATTGGCAACTCTTTTTGTCAGTAAGCCATACTGGCTTGCAGCCAGAAGCTAGCTTTCCTATAGAAAGGTCTCATCCAGACTGGAACCCCAGCATTACAGAGGTCTCTAGGAAAGGAACACTATTACTGCAATTGTATATAATATACAGGATTTTGACCAGGTCACTGATCATAAATTAATTGAGACATGAATGAAAGAAATTTACTGCATGAGCAAAGCTCAAGGGGTAAACCCTTGGCAAGCATGTTGAGAACACTCAATCGAAGGTAATTCCTTGTACGGCATGGAGCTTTATCTGCTCCATGTTCTACTAATTACAGAGAAAAAAATATTGCTAAGTGTTTTACTGGCTTTCAAAGTCGTTAAACACTTAGCAAAGGTTGTCAGAGAGGTAGTATAATGTAGTCAGTTATGTTTACAGTCCCTTTTCATACCTCTCAACTATCTAGATTTTCACAGGACATCCAGATTATTGCTTCATATTTTTGAACTCTTCCTCATTAAATCTGTTGTTGTATCTTTCGGCTTTTCCCGGTAAGGGGTCGCCACAGCGGAACTCCGGTGTGCTAATGATTGGCAGTAGATTTGTGGTTTTCGGAAACACCACTGAGGATTGGAGTCACTAAATAATTACATAAATTTGAGTTTCAGAGTTCATACCTTAGAAAGTGGATGCTAATGCATCCTGTTATTCTATAAACTGAGTTTACTTGAGAAGTTGGAAAAATGTTACCAGTATGGACAAATGGCAGAAACAAATCTTTTATTTCTGCTGCTGTTGTGTTGGCCAGTACAGGCAGATTTTTACTGCCTTGTGCTAGACCTAACTTTATCAACATAACATTTTTAAGGTCAAGTCACATGCCACTCTGATGCTTAACTTTATAATCAGAGTGCTCCATGCACTATACGTCTATAATAACTACGACTCCAAGAAAGATGTTAGGTGAGGAATGTGACTCGTGAACAGATTTATGGCCTGAGAAGGAGTTTTGAAATGCTCAAGAAATTATTTACAGATGCAGCAGCACAAAAAAATTTGATGCAAGACCATTATGCTGCTTGTAGATGCCAGTTGGAATGGCATAAGACAGAAATCAATTTGCTTGTGGATCAAGAGCATTTATTGATATACAGATGAGATATACTCACCAGGAAAAGGAACTTGTAGCAGCAAAGTGCAGATGTATGAAATTCTGTGAATCTATCCCAGAGGGATGGAGCTAGATGACCCAAGTTTATGTACTAACTCGTGCTGGAAGAGTTGGCTGTGGGGGATGAGTGACTGGCTTTCTCTAACTCAATCATGCTGGTTAAAGACAGAGACCCTGATGGATGACCATTGCTTCCATGCACGTATGGGACCGTAGGAGAGTTACGAGTGGTAGAAGAAATAAAAAGTAAAATAAATTCTAAAGTGACTGTTTTGCTAACCTAAAGATGCTGTTACTGAAAGATGTTATGAAGAAAAGTTAGTCTGAGCTAAAAATCTTCATTAAGGAAAAAGTCAGTTGTATTGTTTCACAGAAGAAATAATTTACATACAAGGCTTAGCATTCAAAGCTGACAAAATGGTAGTAGTCAACTAATGAAAACAAATGAGTCCCATCTGATAATACTAGAGCACAAAGTAAAAGCAAGAGATGTAATGCTTTGGCCAAAAACATTAATTCATACAGAAAATGTACTGCAAAACTGTGCCACCAAAGCAGCAATTCAAAGTATGAGATGCCAGCATAATGAAACGCAAACCATGTAAAGAGTGGATTAGACATCGGTCTGTTATAATACGTACCTTTTTTAAAATCCATCTCTACTGAATGTTATTCCACATTCCAGAAAACAGTCTGATAGATAAAACAAGTGCAGGTGTGATGAGTGCATTAAGATCTACATTCTCATTATCTGACTTTGGTCCAAAATATGAAAGTCAGTAATTCTGAAGATTTGTGCATGAATCATTCATATAATGTCTACTTCACACTGTTTGTAGCCCAATGAGCAACAGAATAAAGCAGTCCAAACAGTACAGAATCTAAAGCTGTGACAATTGTTGTCTTACTGTTCTGCAATAAAGGAAGTCATCACTGTGTCGTAATCTTCAAGTATCCAGATATAAATGAGTTGAATGTCGAAAATCCAATTGTCTGCCCTACTTACTTTACTGATGCCTTAAAAAACATCATAATAGAAAAGGGAATGATGGAAATGAATACAGTCACAATTTGCTGAGAATCCTCTCTGTTTTACTTCTACTTTGGTCCATGACCTAGGTGCAGACATGGCAGAAAGCACAGATGACAGGTAAAAAATGCTGCATCTGTTTGTACAACCAGTGGAAAAACTCCCAAGTGTAAAGGGGATAATAATATTGTGGTGAATATTTCCTCTGTAGTTTTGAATCAATGTCAACTTAGTTTACTTAAACAAACGTCTCAGCTTTGTTCCAACTTGCCACATCACTTTGTGTTAAACCTTTCCAGATTTTTGTTTTTTGATCATGGTATACTTCTGCTATTCTGTAGGCCATTCTCAGTGCCCCACATCCATTGTAAGGTGTAATGGTCATTCTAATGTCACCCCCAAAGACTTAACCTGAATCACAACCAGGGTTGACACAGAGCCTAAGGGCATCCTGGCTGGGCAGTGCAGCCTACCCTCTGCTTGAGAGGTTTCTCTTTAAGGCCTAGCTTGGTTTCCCCACCATCCCTTCAGCTGCATGATTGTCATGGAGGATGGGCATGCAATAGTAACATGCTGTGTCTTGCCTCACCTCCTGTAGCAGCTCAGTCTTGTTTCCACCCCTCACCCCCCTTTTTAGACTACACTATCCTTTGAGCATTCTCTGGCCTGCTCCAGGAACATAATGGAGCAGTCCACCACCCCAGAATGGGCACACTTTTTATTCATCCCTCGCTGCCACAATGTAAGCACCCAAGCCAATAACTGAATCCAGGATAGCTTTTCTGTAGTTAGGGCTTTATCCCTCGGTGTCCCAAGAACAGCTAAATATTTCTAGAGTTAAAGAAAATTGAATCTGAAATTTTGCTTTGGGGCAAGTAAAAAATAATACTAAATCAAAGGATGTTGTGGATTTGTAATTCCATCACTCTACATTTCAGTCCCTTCACCACCCAAAAGTTAGAGCTTTTAAAAGGAATGATTTATATATAATTTGAATTATTTGCATTGGAGTGTGGATAACAACCTAACCAGGGAAGAATGTGAGGTCATACATGAGGTAATAATATCAAATACATTCTTATTACTATCGCTTGCTAAAAGGGGTCGTTGTTTTGAATAGAAAGGGCAATGTTAATGAAGCTAAATCACGACTGGAAAATTAGATTGGTATTTTGTTCCAAGCTATCCCTTGATTTAATCTTGTCATTTAAATAACATCTGACAAACTATATGTGGGCAATTAGATATTTCCTGTCAATGACCATTTATCTGTTGTCCAAAGAACACAAATCACATAACTACTCAGTTGTGGTCCCTCTAGTTTCTTTTATTTAACCAACAATGTAGGTATCTGTAAAAAAAAAAGGAATGCAAAGCAAAATGTACAGCTAGCAAAGGACTAAAAGGAAACCATAGATGCTGCCAAATGATCACACATTGTGTTATTAAAAATTAAAACCGCTAAGTGCCTTCATCCACATGAAGTAATTAGGATGACTTTAGAACAAAAAATATAATCAAACAAAACAAATTCAAAGTTTAGTATGATATTACATCACAGCAATAACTCAATTCATTAAGTTTGAGACATGCTTCACTAAAAGATTGCCTAAAAACATAAAAATCAATAAATTCACAATTGTGATATTACAATGATAAATAACTATAAATTATGTATACTCCTCTGACAGAATTTAATGAAAAAAATTCCAAAAGAATACTTAACTTTATGATCCTAAAAAATAACAGAAATCTAAATGGGAAAATTTAAAAAAAAAAAAGTCAGTTAAAACCACACTATAATTTGGCAACCTCGACATTAATACAGGAAACATAGACATATTCTTATCAATACCAGGTTTGTGAGTGGCATGTAATCTGATCTCCCAGTAGAGCTCCTTGTATTCCAAACAGATCTCCCATGCACCCCCTCCGGGGATTAGATTTGACTTTATCGAGCAGGGCAAAAACAAATTTCTTGTAATCAGAACTGACTAAAGAGTGCTTATAGAAAGCATTCCTATTGATTTTAGTTTAAATGCCTTAAAGATGTTCATAAACACTTTTTTTCTATGTGGATGTTCAGGTTTTGTCCACATAGAATGCGGGACCATTCTGACATTTATCCAAATAAACCACCCACCAAGAATCACAACTGCCCTGTTTAAAAACTATTTTACTCAGTGTGTTATTTAATTGCATTCCCTCCTGTTATAAAATAAAATTACGCTGCCCACAAGCTCCACATTTAGTGGTCACTCAAGAATCGTCGATCCTGTATGGGGTTGGTGCTTGCCTTTCCGAATTGCTTTTTAAGTTGGCCCCTGTTTTGTGCATAAACATGGATTGTTCATGCACTTTCTTAAAGATGAATTCAGTGGTCTTGAATACATTCCAATTGTTTTTAACAATATTCAGAATTTCTTTGCACCCCTCCTAGTATTTTACAGTTAAAGCTCTTTCACTTGTCACCATTCTCACCCATATCCAAATTAGTTGAGTGGATTTCAAATTATTGCTGATGCCTACCCCCAATATGGGCTTAAACTTAGACTCTCTGTCCCTTGAAATTACATCCTCTAATTGTGCCCAATTATGTCTTCGGGTGCCCTCACTTTGTTGGCTTCACATGAATATAGGTCATTGTCAGAGTTAAGATTAGATACCACTCGCAAACCTGGCATAAACAAGGATATTTCTGTTTTTCCTATCTTAAAAGTTGAGGTCTGCCAAATTATAGTGCAGTTACCATCTTTTTAACTGGCTGTATTTTTTTTAATTTCTTCGTTTTAGAATTCTAATACTTTTTATGATCCTAAAGTTAATTACTTTTTGGAAAAAAATATTTTTATTACAGTCTGTCATAGTGGGCTATACATAATTTATTTATTATTGTAATATCACAATTGTGAATTTATTGATTTTTTTTTTTTTTAATGTTTTTAGTCAATATTTTAGTGAAGTATGTCTCTTTAAAACTTAATGAATCAAGTTAATTGTTGTAACGTAATATCATACTAGACTTTAAATTTGGTGTAGTTTGGCTATATTTTTTGCTGAGAAGAAGTCCCAATTACTTCATATGGAGAAAAATGGTTAGATGTTTTAAGTTTTAATAACACAACACATTCTGTGATCAGTTATCAGTATCTATGGTTTCCATTTAGTCCTTTGCTTTCTGTAAACTTTGCTTATTGTCCTTTTATTTGATCATTGACATTTGATAGTTGACTGGAAAAGACTGACCAGCTAGGAGCCCGTTTTCAGCAGATGGCCGCAGAGAAAAAGTATTGTAAAACATTTTAAGAACAATAATTTTATACTTTTCAAAAATAATACAAAAACATGAAGAGTTTAAATAATTATACCAAATTAAACATAATATGAAAACATTGGTTAAGAAAAGATAGATGTTTTATGACGAGTTAAAATTTAGAGAAATTTTAGCCAGTTTTTGGAGAAATTAAAGGTAAGTTAGTATAATACAAGCTTATGGTTTATTTAGAGAGAAAGTGAAGGGCTAGAAATTGAGAGAAGAAAGAAAGTGAGTGAAGGGGAAAGTAAGGAAGGATAAGGTATAAATAGGTGATTGTCACTTTTAGGGATATAGTTTATCCTGGTGTTGAGCAAGAACAGAGCCGTCTTTTGCCTAGGAAGTCTTTCAGAATGGTTTTGAAGGATGGGAGGGATGGTATTAACCTAATGGATACACAAAAGGAGTTCCAGACCTTAGCAACATGGTACAAGTATAGACAAAGACCAGCAGATTTGATAGCTTTGTGTACAGACAGCAGTTTTTGGTCACTGGATCATAATCGACCAGGAATACAGCTGTGTAGAATGTTCAGTGCCAGGCTAGCAGATGAATGCTGGATAATTTTTATAGGTATTAAGAAGTGGTATATATGTTGGTTGATGGGGTAGTTCTAACCAATTTAGGCTTTTTAGTGTCATATACTGGTGTTTTCTGAAAAGGGATTTTCATGCAAATTTAGCAACTTTGTTATAGCATTGCTCAAGCTTTGATTTTTGTGATGCCTAGTGGTTAGCAAGGACTGGAGCACCATAAAGAAGTGAGAGGATGAGATAAGTCATGGCAAGTGTTTTAGTTGCACTGTTAACGCTTTTGGCTCTGTAAAGCATCACTAGTTTTTGACGAGTTTTTCTTATGAAATTTTGTAAATCCAGATCGCATTTAAGATTATTGTTCACTATCATCCCTACTAATTGTCAATAAGAAGTGACTTCAATGGTTGTATTATCAAGGGAGGGGCATATGGGGAGGGGAAACTAGTAGTTTTGTTTTTGTAGGGTTGATCATGAGTTGAGTTACAAAGTCATCTTTCAGTGGCTGTTAAAGATACTTGAGTAATTGTTTTGGAGGTGTCATATTGTCAGATGTGCAAATGTGTGTGGAGTCATTTGTGTACTGTATTAGGGAGGCCTGTTGTGTGAATGTGTAGAGGGTGTTGGTAAGAACGTTAAAGGGGGGACCAAGGATGGAGTCTTGTGGTACTCCATTGGTGACTGGGAGATATGGAGAGAGCATCAAGTGCTATTTTACTGACTGATACCTATTGGACAGGTAGCTTTTGAAGCATAGAAGGGTGGGCTGAGAGAGGCCTAATGAGAACATTTGAAGTAGAAATTTGCTATGACAAACTGTGTCAAAAGCTTTAGACAAGTCTAGAAATAAGGAGGAGACTAGTTTGCCATTATGTCTAGCTTTATTGACAGTATCCATATAGGTTAGAAGTGCAGAGTTAGTACTATGGGAAGGATGGAGACTACATTGTGAGGGGGATAGTTGTTCTTCCTGCAGAAGATAGTTTAGCAATTATTTTTGAATATTTTTTTCAAGCATTTTGGAGAGGGGATAAGATTGTTATAGGTCTAAAGTTATTAATGCCTTTTGAATTTCCACCTTTGTGTAGTGTGACCTTTTCCAAAGAGAGAAACTGTGTGATTCATGGAATGATCTATTTATAAGGATTGAGGCAGGATAGGCAGTGCTATTGGTTGTTATTTTAAGGTACATCATTGGAAGGCAATCATCTGAAGTAGATCATGATTAGAGCAGTTTTCTTTAGGATGTGGGCATATGTTTGAAAGTGGATATTGTGATGCATCAGTGTTGGGCAGGGTTATGATTAGATGTTAGGGAATTGTTGGTTAGAGATGCTATACTTGCTATGAAATAAGAGTTGAATTATATTGAAATTTTGAGTCGGGAGTTACTGGAAGAGGGGATGGGGTTGAATACTTGGCTGGCATGCAAGATTTCCTTAATGACTGTCCAGAATTTTTAGGGTTGTGTTTTTGTTATTATGAAAGTTATTATAGTATAGTGTTTTATCTTAATTTATTTGCTTTTTAGTAATATTGCAAATCATTCTGAAGTTTGACATTTTGGGTTTTATATTTTTGCCATTCTTTCCATGCTTTTTCTATAACAAACATTAACATTCTATGTTTTTATGGATGAATTGCATTATTTTTGTTTAATCCCTTCCTTCTAGGATGTGCAAGGCTATTTATGATCATCAGGGAAGTTGTACTGAATTAATTTACAGCATCATCTAAGGGGAGGATTTTAAGAAGTTCCAATTAATACAAGACAGGGTAGTAATAAGCACTTCTGGGTTAAACTTGGAAAGGTTGTTTGTTTTATAAACATGCTGTTTAGGTGGATGAGTGAGATGCCTGGTTGTATAGACTGGAAGATGATCAATAAGACAGCCAGTCATTGTACCTGAGGTGGTGCATTTGCTAGGGTGTGATACGAGGGTCCAGTCTAAAAGGGAATTTGATATCCTGCTATAATGTGCGGGGTTATTAGTTATATAAAACCATATAAATTCATATTAGATGTAGGGTAGCTGAGGTTTATGTCCAACCAACTAACATTCACATCACCTAGTAGCATTTTTTTCTTGTGGAATTGTTATGGATATCCATTATAGAATATGTGCCAGTATAGCTGTATTGCCACCAGGAGGTATGGAAAGGAGAGTAATACATATATGTTTACAATTCTTCATTCTTAGGAAAGAAATAAGCTCTGCTGAATTGAATTTTGGTATTGATTTGTTGTAAAGGGAAATATGGTATCTGGGAAATATTAAAGCAATGCCATTGCACCTTACCTCCTTTTATAGTCTTTACTGATGATGATATAGCTGGGAGGTGAAATTTCGGAGTTGAGTTTAAACCAGGCTTTAGTTACAGTGAGAATATCAGACTTGTGTTGGTTAATCCAGGCATGTAGTTCAGCAGTTTTATTTATTATGCTTCTAACAGTTATGGCAGCAAAAGTCAGATCACTGGAATTGGGAGACCATTGGGGGGTTAGAGTAGTGTGTGAAGGAGAATTGTCCTGATGTTTGTGATAGTTTGGCCCAGGATTAGGGTGAATGTCTCCTCCTAGAAAGATTTTGTTTTTTATAGTAAGTTGCTTGGAGGGATTCGGTAACTAAATCTCTTCTGAGTATTTGGAGATGTCGTTTAAGAGACTACTGGATTATATCACAGTGAGATTACAGGGCACTACAAATTGCCTAAGGTTAATGAATGATTTTCATTTGGATAATGCATAGATCCTTTGTATCATCGCCAGCAAATCCCTGTATGCTTGTATCCCCCCCCCCAAGTCAGTATATGTGCAGTTCCTCATGGGTTAGAATGATGTGGTATAACAAATCTGAATTAACTTAGTTTGTGCTTCAAACTGCAAAGTCATATTAGCCAAAAATCACCCTTTATTTTGAAAACCAATGTTCGCTACAACTTTAGAGGATAGCTATGAGGGCAGCTTTTGCGGCATGTATTCTAATCTTTTTTTTTTTTTTATTTTGTGTATTTATTTTTGCAAGTGTATACATTTCTGATGAAGAAAACCTCTCCCTTCTTAGTAATATTGATATGTAGGAGGTGATAAGACGCTATGAGAGATGTGGAACATGTTAAGATAAAATGAAGTTGACTTGTAGCTCACTTTCAGGACAGAACCTTTCACTATTGATTTTGTAGCTCTCTCTGTGATGAAGTGGTAAATGGAACTGGTATTACATCCATTTACAGGAAATTCTTCTAAAAATGGCTAAAACCACAATGACGTGCTCCATCTTTTCTTATTCAGTAGCTATAATTCTAAAATGGTATGCAAGGTTAAGGGGACCGGTGGTGTCTGTGAAAAGGATGAGACTTTGACTTGTAATCGATGGAGCAGATCAAGTAGAGCTGATAAGAACATGACATTTATTACCACACATAGGAGCAACTCTTTGAAAACTAAAAATGGTACAACACTTTTGAGCAGATAGATTTGTTTGATTAATTTTTAACAGAAAGTTATATGTTTACTTGCTGCAGGGATAAGGTTTTTCCAAATTAAAGCATGATGTTCATTGATTTGATTAAACAGATTATACTGGTAGCTGCAGTTAAAGGATATTTACCTTTTGGCAATGTATATATGTATACAGGGCAAAACTTTTTTGCTCCTCTTAATGCAACATGGGTGTTTTAATATATGGCAGATCATCGCTTGCTGCAGTGCTTGGGGTCATTCACATTGCCCTTTGTATAGAGTCCATATTAATGCCAGTGAATGGTCATTCATCGAAGACAAACCAGGGAATGGACATTTAAAGAACGCTCATTTCAGAAAATGTTTTTCTAAAGGAAGGGAGTTAGCTAGTATTAGGAAATTTGCCCATTTTCCCCACTGTAGTGCAACCTTGGAGTTGGTATATATAAGTTGGGAGGTGTGGGGAGTATGAAGGTGCATAGCCCCCCCCCCCACCTTTGTGGGTTTGATATAATGTAGTTTGTGTTATGGTCAGTGTGGGAGACAAGTAATTCCCTTTCTTTAGAAAAACATTTGCTGAAATTGACGTTTGATGAATGGCCATTTGCTGGTTTGTGTTTGAAGGACGTTCACTGGAATTAGTTTTTGATGAATTAATAAAGACCCTTTGCATCTGTGGTGCTTTCTAAATTGTAAAGACTTCTAGGTTATTATAGCATCATCTTGGTGATTTGAGATGTCATACAATGAACAAATCAATATGTAACAGGTTCACTCAAATGCATTTGGAAGAGAACTAATAAACTTGGTTGGTATTTATGTCAGATAATATCAAAGAAATAATATGGATTGTGACTTGGGGGCAGGTGTTCCACCCAGATTTAAATGATCCTTTGTGATTAATATGTTGTTATTTAACTGCTGGATACAGTTTATTTCATACTGTATTATATTTATTTCATTTATTACTTAGGATTGCATATTCCAAATGTATTCTTAGGTAAAAACTGGGCTATTCTTCAATTGGAGCTGGTAGCACAATGATGTACACTGTTTTGGGTTGACTGCAGTCCATACTACTTTATACATGATCATTGTATTGCTATGTATTTCATTCTTTTATTTTGGAGGGGTATTTATACAATGATGTGTAAGTTAATGAATATATATTTCATTATTTTTCTGATATTGTTTCCAATTAAATGGCCATTTTATTAAATGCATAAACGTGTCTCTTGTAATTTATACCACCACAAAAGGTCTACAGTCAACTACTCTTGCATTGTATTTTTCTCTCTTAGGTGGTTCATTTTACATTTTAAAATACTAGATAACACAAACCACTAGTCTACTATGTTCTCTGTTAAGATACTTTTTTTTGTTAGTTTTAAAATGACTAGTTTTTGTAAATGTTATTTAAGTCATGTTTGTTAAGAGTGAAATTAGCTGATGAAGGCTTTTAGCCAAAACTAATTGTTTTGCTCCTATATGCCAAAAATATTATGTCTGTTGAACAGTGCTGGAGTTTTCTTTTTTTAACCACTTGTCTATTCTTCCTCCTAACATATAGAGCAGGTTTAATTCTGTGCAACAGCTGCATCCTTTTTCTTCAACTAGGGTAACTTGGTATATTTTTCCTGGCCATGTGAACAGAGTTGTAGACTGCCACCATAGTGGAGGAGGCTGTGCATACAGCCTGCTGTTGTGTATGAAATTTAACAATAAAACTGTTTTACGGATGTTGTGTATGCCTTATTCATTTTGTGAGAGATATGCATATAGCACAAGTGTGTATGTAGAACCTTGTTTGATGTTGATTGTCTTTCTGGTGGTTGAAGATAGAGAAGAGTTTCCTGCAGTTGAATGATATTTTATTTACAGATTACTGGTGCATTGAATGTGGGGCATCAGATCTTTCTGGGGTTTAAAAGGAGGACATTTTAACCTGATCAAAGCAAAAGACTTGTATTGACATTAGCTGTTGCAAACAGCGTAGTAAAGGAACCTAGATGGCTTTTAGGGTACACAGTAGCACTGCTGTAGATGTGGAGTAGGTCATCTAGTAGGTATGGAATGAAACATGGTAGGTATGGAGCTTGAGCTGGACATTGCAGGTCTTGAGAGAGAGAGAGAAAGTCTCCTGGCAGCAGTGTGTACAGCTATGCTTCGGTCCTTTTCAGTGGAATGAAGGTAACAGAAGCACTTGGCTGCCCATGCAGGCTAGAAGATAGTATCAGTTTTGAACACCAAAGGTCCTTTCAGCATATCTTTCACGAAAGAGCCAGTGGTTAGGAAAGCTGGTGGGTGGGGGGGAGTGGGTTGCACAGAAATGTGTATCTGAGGAATGCAGAAGAACTGGGCCATCTTGCTAAGAGGGAATGAGTGATGTGACATTAAAAAGGTAGGACAAGATAAAGGCACTCATGCTTCGAGATGTAAAGCTGTAAAATGTTGAAATAGATGAATTAAGGAGAAGTGGATATGAAGTTTTGTTTTGCTTCTTTGTTTGTTTATTTTTGTATTTATTTTTTTAACTTTTCTAAGTACCTTTTTCAATGTTGACCTGGATGCAAAGCCAATGACATGATTCATAAGATGTTACACAATTCGACACAATGTATAAATGCTACAATTTGATGAGGTCAAATTGAGGAAAAAGGGGGCCTTATTTCTGGGGAATAAACCTTGTGCTAAAGAATGCACACCAGTTTGCACCCTAGAATAAATGCTGACCTATGGATAGTACAGAAGTGCAAAGTCTTGGAGAAACTGACTTTATTGTGCAGATTTTATGGACCCTGTTCTTCAGTTCTATATATGACCTAACAGAAACAGACTTGTTCTATGAAGGGGATTATAGTGTATTGATCACCTCAGAGAATGACTGGATGTTTCATAAAATGTGATATAATGTAGGGTTCATTAATGAATGTTAGAATATGAATTAGTTGGAGTGTACTGACATGGAGGGTTAGGAAAGGATCTTGCAGTGCATCCTTTTTTTCAAGGAATACAGTCAAACATCTCCGTTAGATTGGTGTCTGATGGTCAGAGACACTGAAGGTATGGGGATGTGCTCTCTGTAAAAACTGAGGAAAAGATGGTTTTTAACATTGATATTCATGTGAATTATGGGTTTCCTGTATTGGCAGGTAATGGAATTTGTGGAAGTGAAGAATGATGAATTGAGTTATGTGAAATAAAACATGGTAAAGGAGGTAATTGGAAGGAATTTGCTGTGGACTGAAGGACGAAGTAGGTTGGAGAAGGATGGTGTCATTTCCATTCCTTTTTTAACATTTAAATTTATAATAGCATTTTGATTTCATTATTCTAAAATATAATAAAAAAGGTTTGTCATATGGCAGCATCTCTATTTCCTAATTCTAAAACATAAAAAAATACTTGTGTATAGGTATGTGTGCATTGCAACAAGCATCACTTTCCTTATTGAATATTATCTGTATTAATTTTACATTTGTCATAATTTCTAACTTTTTGTAGCATTTTGTAATTTTGCTTTATTTTTTGTAATTTCCTAATGCTTTGTATTCCTGACATTTTTTGTATTGGTGTGGAGCTTTCTTTTCCAGGCCTCTACTGAAAAGGGTCTCTCAGTCCAGTGGGACCATCCCAATAAAGAAATGCAGATAAGTAATAGGTGATGCAAAAATATAGAATGGAGAGTTCTGGGGTGATGATTTGGAATTGAAATCCTTGGATAGGAGGAAAGGTAGAAGTAGTTGCATGGATACGAAATATGGTGCAAGATGTGATTGGATGGAATTTTGGGCTGTGAAGGAGGAGAGCGAGAAAAACAGCAGACCATGGTTCTTTAAATATGATGAGAAAACTGTAAAGGGAAGCAGAGTCATGGGTTAAAGATTAAGAGCAGAGCATTAAAGTAGTACTTCTGGTGCTACCCGCAGGGGTAGAGAAGTGTACATGTAGTTTATTGTACTACAGTTTTGTTTATATGACATGGTTGAACTCTCAGCCAGAATTTTAATGGTGGCAATATTTCTCAGTACAGACTGTTCTGTCCTGTTATGAGTGATGTAGCTGAACGGCAGTCCTCTTTGAAATTACTCCTAGAGGAAGTAGTTAACCATGATGCAAACTGATGGAACAGCTGGTGATGTGCTGCTTGCTGGATCTCATTTCAGTGAGAGATGATGAGTTAGACGTCTGAGTAAAAATCGAGCACATGGCATTCCTTGACAGGCGTATTTGTAGAGCATTTGATCTGACAGCTTGTAACATATTCTTTAATGGTAAACATGCCCATATGTATGCCCACTGTAGGATACATGTTAGCAATCTTTTTTTGAATGTTTTTTTTTTTTCTTTTTGGCATGTTTTTAGTGATTGGTAAGCTGTCATTATTTGTATAATTAAATACAATGAGAAAACATAATGCAAATACTTAGTAAAAAGTATAAATGGCAGATTAAAAAAAGCATTTTTATCCACTGAATGTTTGAATATAGTTTATGTAAATCTTGTCGTCAAGCTGGTCACAGAATTAGTTAATTCTATGAAACTCACAAGTACAGAGCCATAGCTAGCGATTCTGTTGCTCTCTGAACTTTAGTTTGAGAAGTAAAAAGTTCCTCTCACACTTGAGGAACAAAAACAAATGTTTCTCCTTTTGTAACTGCGTAAAACCACTTGCTAGTTTTTACAGCACCCAAGCTCTTAAACAATTTCTGCAGTGTTGCTGTTGCACTGCTATGCGTTCTGACTTTCTTTGACTATGAATGCATAATACATCAAAAGATACATTAAAAAGCAAATATGGATAAAAGAATGGGGGAAAATAAATTGATTTTTAGGTAATATCATTTCTGTTACACATTTGTTTTTACATTTTTTTTTTCTCTTGGAGATCTTTTTATTGCTTTAGCAAATGGTACATAACCAGAAGATTATATCCTCTCTCCCCTCTCAGTTTATATTAAGGAAATGCAAACATAATCAGTATGCTGGTTACATATGAGGTGTGTTTAATGAGACCTGGAATACCGAATATGCATCACAGGAGTGTGGAGCTGTCAGTTCGCTATTTACAAAAGTTCACCTTATGCTGCCATATCTTACAGCAAAAGAAGGGTCTGTTTTCCCCTTATAGCTTATACCATACATGGAGCACTAAGGTACATTGGTCTAGACTGCACTACCAAGCAGACAACATCTGGTGATTATGCCCCTAATAACCTGTGCTTGCAGCAGCTACTCCCTATTCACAACACTAGATACATCTTTGCACAAATAATACCACAAAATATTTGAAAGGATTGCACATCTCAAGTCCACTGGAGATTTGTAAACTCCTGTGAGATGTCTTGCATGGATACCAAACTATCCAAAGAAGTCACAGAACATAGATCAAATCTGCTTAGGTCATCTGTGAACATATGCAGAACGACTGTGTTGTTTCTTTGTTATTTATAGATGTCTCAGAAGCATTCATAGTGGTTAACCATGTATGGCATTGAACACAGTGTCCTTCTCTAGACAAATCCAAAGATTGGACTTCAGCAGCTTGTTCAACTTGGTTAAAAGTTACTTCAGCAATCATTTATAGCCCAACTACATGGGGACAACTTTTTATGCTAAAGTGTACTTTTTGTCTGCATTCTCTGATCTATTTTGGGGGCACTCTTATCCAATACTTCTTGATGGGATATTTCTTTCCTTTGTCATAAGATGACATTCATCTTGATTGCCTTATATTCTCCCTCCTCCCTTGGAGAAAGCCAAAGTCAGTTTGGGAATTGTTTTTGACAGAATTCAGTATTGTTTTATGATGACTAAGTTGTGATAATTAATTTGAAAACCTCATTCATTGATTTTGGACAAAATAGTTAAAGTGATCTATTACAGACAGCTTTAGTAACAATCTGGGTGACTATTTCAGTATCGAATTGATGGTCAGATTTATTTCATGTCTAATACAGCAGTAGATCCACAGCAGTTATATCTGAAGTAATAGCAACAGCTTACCATGTTTTATAGAAAGAAGTTTGTTTTTCTAATATTTTGACAGATTTTCTTCTTTTATTTGCCAGAGACATGAAGCTGTGGTGTGTTCTGTTTAATAGACCAGTGAAAATTCCTCTGTTTTGTATAATTTTAAGTCTGGGAAAATGAGACTCCTTCCTTGCTCTACTTTCCAGTAGCATTTCTCCTGTTACATCTCTCTGCTTCTCCCTCTGTCATCTTCCTCTCCTATATCCAACTGACTTAAAGTACAGCACACCTTTCAATAATATTATGATTTACACCCTTTGAATTATTCCTCTTCCTCTATATATGTCTGCAGCCTTCGTGCTTACCCTACCTTTAGACCTTACCACCTACTACTCTCTATCAGCCCTTCCACTTTCAGCTCATTATTTCCCTATCCATACCTATCCTGTCTCCCCAGAACCCTTCCTATCCAATCTATCCTTTATACATATTTCATCCTACCAGCAGTTTTATAATGTATATATATCCCAAATACTCTGAAGTATTTGATGTCTAAACTCCTTTTCAATGTATTATTTTTCAACCGCATTATTAATAGAAAAAAATGTATAGATACTATATATGACTGCATGTAATCCAACTGTATATCAACTGTCTAATGTAATATTGTACTGTGGACATGGAGCTTTTCTCCCCAGGCCTCCGCTGAAAAGGATGTGTCCAGTAGGACTTACTTGGTTAACAAATGTAAAATAAATACAATAAATGAAAATTAAAGTATCGAGTAATATGAGTGACCAGTTGGAATAATTGTTTAGGTATTTGCCTCCCATGTACAAGGTGGAAGGCTTGATCCTGACATCTGGCCAATATCTGTTTGGAGTTTGCATTTTCTCTGTGACTCTATCTGGTGTTCCACCTCCAAAATAAATCGCTGAGTGTTTCCATCTCAAATTCATGCAAGAATGGACTTGTGCTGCACAGACTTGACATGGTTCCCTTTAGGAAGAAGAGTTGCATAGAAACAATGCTTTGGGCATTTACTGTGGTGTACAATATCTTCAAGGTTACTGTCAGCTGCCTGTCAGGTTCCAGGATCCGCCACATAATGCACGCAGTTACTTTCAGCTGCCTGTCAGGTGCCAGGATCGGCCACATAATGCATGCACTCAGGTCACTCCACAACAAGTACAAATATGACTCTGCCATCGTCCATATTGGTGGGAATGACCTGAGATGTACCTCCCTTGACTACATGAAAAGAGACATGGAGGAGCTCTATGATCTTGTAGCCCAGGCCGGTATGACCCTAGCCCTGAGTAGCATCCTGCCATCACCCAGAATGACACCACAGTACAAGGACAAAATGATTGACTTTAACAATTGGCTAAGCTTCTGGTGTCAGTCTAAGGGAATCCAGTATCTGTCTGCCTGAGATGACATGATCGACAGACCATGCTGCTCTGCCAGAGATGGCCTGCACCTGTCGCCCTTGGGATTCTGGATACTGGCAAAGGCTTTTGCCACCCCTATAGTGCCTTTTTTAGGCATGGTTCAAATGACAAATTCACCACTGTAACAGGTACAAGCAAGCAAAATCTGAGTGTAATGCTACTCAATGCTAGAAGTCTAAACCTCAAAATGCACTCACTCGAGGCACTACTTAAAATGGAGAACATTGACATCTGTGCAGTGACAGAGACTTGTTCAAAGCTCCAGAGAGCACCCCTGCATTACCAGGCTATAAATCATACCACACCTTTCGGCCACCAAACCCGGACCAAAACACTAAAGGTGGAGGCATGTCCATATTTATTAAGGATATCCACACCTCCAAGCTAGTTGCTCAGCATAATGCGTCCGAGATTATCCAAGTTCAACTAACTCTGGGCAGAACTGCAATCCAGATTGTAGCTTGCTTCAGACCCCCCACCATGCCCCAGGATTCCCACTCCTCTTTTCTTGATACACTGGAAAATATTAAGGTACAACCCAACACTCTAATAATGGGTGATTTCAACTACCCTACCATTAACTGGGAAAACTACACATGTACCAACTCTTTTGCTCAATGTTTTCTGAAAATCATCAATTCCAACGCCTTGGATCAACTTATCCACACCCCCACCAGGGGCAGCAATATCCAAGACCTGGTCATCACCAACATGGGTGACCTGTGTTCCACACCAGAGGTCAGCTCCTCGTTGGTCAGATCCGAACACAAGCTAATCACCCTAGACATCCACATCCCGCTCCCACCGCCCCATTAGGAAAACAACTGTAAAAAATTTCTCCAAAGCCAACTTCACGCTTAAGACAGAAGTGGCAAACTTCGCAACACCCATGCAGATGGACAATAGAGGTACAACTGCTGAATCCTACACAAATGCACTTTATAAGCACTTACATGACTGCATGGATCATGCTATCCCTAACTGAACCAAGATGCTATCCTCCAAAAAAAGGAAGCCAATCTGGTGGTCTTCTGCCATAAAGAACTCTACAACAGAAGAAAGAAACTGTCACAAAAAAGAGTAAAATCCCACCATTGGAGGAACTCCCTGGTTAGCCTCAGTAAGAAGATGAGATCCCTCATAAAATCCTCCAAAGCTAGTTATGAAAACAAAATTGCCACTGATTGTAAAGACAACCACAAAGCATTCCATAGCTATGTCAAAGATCTCAATGGCAACACTCAGATCTGCACTGAGTTACAGCACAATGACACTAAATATACAGAACCAACTTTTATTGCTAACATTCTGGCAGATAGGTTCAGTGCTAACTTTACCCGGCCTCTCACCCCCTAAAGGGCCCATCTTTATACCGGAAGAATGCAAAGTTCCTGTAATCACGGCTGCACAGGTAAAAACCTCACTCTCCAAAGCCAAGAACACAGCATCCATGGGACCTGACAACATACCAGGCTGCCTTCTTCATGAACTACAGAATGAACTGGCACCCCACCTAAGTACCATGTTCAATCATAGCCTCACCTCAGACTTTGTGCCCATTGAATGGCGCACAGTGACAGTTATCCCACTCCACAAAGGGGGGGGCACAACAGACCCTGGGAACTACCGACCCATTAGCCTGATGAGCCTAGTCTGCAAGGCCATGGAACGTATCATGATGGAACTCATAAACAAAGACATTGGAGATCTCCAAACTCTGGACCCCACACAGTTTGGGTTTGTAAAAGGCAGATCATGTCTCCTAAACCTGATAGACTTCTTTGATGTAGTCACCAAAGTCATAGATGAGGGTAAGGTGGTTCACACAGCCTATCTAGATCTCGCTAAGGCGTTTGACACCATCTCCCACTCTGGAATTATAGATAAACTCACTAAACTAGGTATAAATCCCTATGTCACAAGATGGGTTGCCAATTGGCTTACTGACAGAACCCACACCGTGAAAGTAGCAGACTGCAAATCAGACTTCAGACCAGTGACAAGTGGAGTACCACAGGGTTCAGTCTTGGGTCCTCTCCTGTTAGAGAAGTACAAGCTAACACAGAAGGTCTTTGGCTAACTAAATTCACAGATGACTGCAAACTAGGAGCCATAATCAAAACTCCTAATGATGTGGACATCCTACAAAAGGGCCTCATTGAGACAGATGCCTGGTGTCAAAGACATAGTCTCAAGCTCAATGCCAAAAAGTGCATTGTCATCCCCCTTGGTAAAAACTCTGTACCCATGAACTATCACATAGGCAGTAGTCTACTTAACACCGAAAGTGTGATAAGAGACCTTGGGACACAGGTGGACAGTCTCTCCTTTGATAATCACATTGCCACAGTGGTCAGGAAATCCTTCTACATGGCACACCGCATCACAAAAGGTTTCTCATCCAGAAAAAGAGGTCATTGTCCCCCTCTACTCATCACTCATTAGACCCATTATAGAGCACAACGCCCCTTTTGGTATGTACCTCACAAGACATCTACAACAACTGGAAAGACCACAAAAATACCTCACAAAGGGGATTACTGGCCTCAAACAAATGCCTTACACAGACCGTCTCGAAAAACTCCAGCTTTACTCTGTCGCATATCACCTACTCAGAGGCGATCTCTGCCTTACATGCAAAGCTATGTCAAACCCAGAGCTGCTGGACATGCTCCACTTAAAGAAATCCCAATCTCACCGAGCTACACGCTCTAGGGACCTAAACCTTGTGACCACAATAAACAGAACATGCTGGAGGGATAGATTCCTGTCCCAGAGACTTCCCATACTCTGGAACAGACTACCTATCTATGTCAAACAGAGCTCCTCATTAACACTCTTCAAGAAGAATATTTATGATTGGATGGGTAATAGGAAATTCACCAAAAGGATCACTTCTGTGGTTCTGCTTGACAGGTGCACAGGAAAATAATTTTCTTGGGTGGTGAAAGCCAGGGTACCTTTTTGGCTAGGCTTGTATAGGCCCTAGGGCTAATAGCCTAGTACCCACCTATGAACCTATGAATGTAGGAGAACACAGACTGTACACTGTGGCAAGGCTAGCCACTCTACTGTGTAAAATGCTTCTCCGAGTGATTCAGCTTTATTGGGCATTTGTTGTTAAGTTGGTTGAGGACCTATATTAGGAACCCATGCTAACATGTATGTACCACTGTTGGCCAGTGTGTGCTTGCCATAAATGTAATAACTGGCAGGTGTCCAGTTGCCCATCTTCGGTTACCTGGGATAGCTCTGTTGAGGGGAAGCTGGAAGTAAAACCTGTCAAACATGAACTAAGAATTGCTACACTCAGTGTTGGTCCACTGAAGTGGATCAGATGATGGTTATGAGAGGGCTGGACTTTCTGTGTATCCTGGAGACAAGATGAAAGGTCAGTGTAGCAAAGACACTTGGCATTGGATCCAGAGTGTACTATTCAGGAGAAGAACAGGCTAGAAATTGTGTGGGAATTGAGAGACAGACTTCAGAAGACAATAAGATATGGCATCACAATTAGTTATGGACTCTTGGCAATAAAACCACAATGTTAAAAGTAGGTCAGTCTTCATAATCTCAGTCTAAGTCCCATAGCAGGGTTGTGCTGGTGAGGAAAAGCATGCATTCAGACAGTATTCACAGGGCCCACTAGAAAAAGCAGGGCAACATCAATTGGTGTTTATGATGGGTGACTTGAATGCACATATTAGGACAGACAGAATTGGATATGAAGACTGCATATGTCCACATGGGTGGGGAAATAGGAATAAAGAAGAGGCCATTCTAGACTTTTGTCTGGCCAGTGGCTTGATAGTAGCTAACACATGGTTCAAAAAGAGAGAGAGTCACAAGATCACATAAGAGTGGCCAACATGCAACTTTGGTAGACTTCCTTTTTGTAAGGAAATGGCGCTGGGGTACAAAGTGATTGCAAAGTCATTCAGAGCAAAATAGTCAGCCCACAGCATAAACCACTAGTTGTCACAGTCAGCTGCAAGAAGTGGTCAGAGAAGGCTCCAAGGTTAACAGAGAAACAGACTGAAGATGTGGAAGTCGACTGGAGAGGAAGCACAGCAGTTGAAGGAATTTCTAAAGGCTCTAGCAGGTCAAGAAGAAGAGGAAGTAGGTGAAGCTGAAGAATGGGAGCAACTCAAAGCAGCATTTGTGAGGACTATAGAATAGATATACAGCTGAGCCAGGTTTGGAAATAAGGTGCATAAGGAAAACTGGTGGTGGAATGCAGAAGTCCAGGAAGTCATTAAAAGAAAGGAGGAGACCAGGAAAACATGGGAGATAGAAAAGAGAGAACAGGCTTGGAAAGAATACTGGTTGGCGAACAAACAGCCTTAGAAAGGAGTTGCAATAGCAGAGAAGGTATCGGAAGCACTCTACCAGTTTCTGGAAAGTGAGTCAGTAGCTGGCACAAAGTAACTATATCAGGTTGCAAGACGAAGACAGGAAGATAAAGAAGAATGTCGTACCCTTCATAAGGGATACCTGCAACAACCTGATCAGTAGTCCACAGGATATCAAAAGGAGGTGGAAGAAGTACTTCCATCAGCTTCTGAATAAAAAAAATGCAGAAGCTGTACTACTCCAGACATAGCCTATAATACGAGAAAAGGAGCAGCTCATGATAGGAGAAGTAAGAACAGCACTAAGAAAGATGAAGTCCAGGAAAACAATAGGTGACAGCAGCTATGATAAAGATGCTGAGTTAGATGGGGGAGAAATGGTTCCTGTGGGTACTCAGCAATGTGGAGAAAGTCATATCCCAGACAGGAGAATAAGCATACTAGTACCAGTTGTCAAGGACAACGGGGACATTCACAACTGTAAGCAGTATTGAGGTATCAAACTCCTCTCACATTGCATAAAAGTTATGGAGAAGGTGATTGATAAACGAATACCCAGAGATGTAAAAAGTAAAAGGAAAAAAGACTTGGGCAGTCCTGCTGTGGTTCAAAGTCCCAGAAATATAGGTGGAATTAATGCAAGCTGTGTACAAGGACCCAATGACTCTAGTGCAAACAGTGCTCAGCCTCAGAGAGTGGCTCCCAGTGGGAGTGGGTGGCATCAGGGCTCAGCTATGAGCCCACTGCAGTTCATACTGGTGATGGACTGAATCAGCAAACAACTCAATGGGACAGATCAACAAACTTGCTGTATACAGATGATGTGGCATTACAGATGGACTCTGAGCAAGAACTTCAGCAAAAAGTAGGTGAATAAAATACAAAACTGAAGGTTCATGGGATGAAACTGAGTACAGATTAGACAGTTAAAGGAAAAATAGTGGAACACATTAACAGTTTCACATACCTGGGAGGGGTGGATGAGAAGAGACGTCCTGAAAGAGGAGGTCAAAGCCAGCATCAGAGGGGTTGCAGCCCACTGGCACAGAGTGTGAGGTGTAGTGTATGACAGAAGATCATCAAAGAAGCTGAAAAGTGAAATATACAAAACTGTATGGTATAAAAACCTGGGCAGTAAAGACAGAACAGTTGAGGAAGCTAGAGGTGATCGAGATGAAGTGCCTGAGATGGGTGGTAGGATGCACACTGTGGGACAGACAAAGAAATGAGGACATAACAGCAGAAGCCAAAGTAGCTCCAATTCCTGAAAAGGTCAAAGAAAAGAGATTAGAAAATGTTCAGCATGTACAGAAAAGCAGAAGACAATCTGGGGAAGATGATTTGGGACAGACAGGAAGAAGGCAAGAGGAAACAAGGGCATCCAGCAAAGAAGGTGTATGGATTGTGTGAGAGGACACCTGCGACATTCATGTGTAAGTGTTGAAGAAGGAAGGAGAGTTGAAATAAGAGAGAGTTGACATGACACCCTGACCCCATGTAAAAAATTAGAAAAAGGTGGATGAAGATGAAACTGAGTAATATGAGAGTCCTGGGAGTAGAAGTAATGTGTTAGTTGTTAGCTTTGTTCAGAAGGGAATGCTTTTGATTTATGAAGTAGAACAAGTTTCTTACTAGTTTTTGTTATAACCTAGTTTGTGTTCAAATTTTAATTAGTCATTAGTAAGATCACCTAATAGTTTTTGGATGATATGTTCTCTATTGGAATATATTTTTTGCATGTTTGAATCGGAGTATGAATGGAAGCAAGAGTTAAAAGAAGTAATTTAATTTTAGAGGCATTTTGTCAGTTATTCTTTGCTCAGTGGTTGTAAAGAATCATTTGGTGCTGATGCAAGGATTTGGCTAAACAGAAGAGGGGATGAATCATCTGCAGGTTGTATTAAAGTGGAGTTTACCATTGTATACTTGTCATTGATAAATATGTTAAAAATGGTCCACGGTAGATTTGTGGAGAAATTGTTTCTTAGGAGGAGTAGGTGTCAAGCCATTGTACGTATTAGGCCTGATTCCAAAAGACTTGCACATAGTTTATGTGACCACTCACACTGTGAGCATTCTGGACTCTGGCCCCAGCCAGGTCTAAGACTATTTAGAGATAGGCCATACACCAAAGTAACTTACACTAAGAGCAAATCTTTCATAATCAGGGCACACTTACACTGAGAGCAACTCTTTTTTTGAAATCTGGCACAATGAGTTCTAAAATTTAGATAACATTTGAACCAAGTTATTGTTTGTTTACTTACTTTAGTAATTATTTGGTGTTACACCATATAAAACACTTGATAAATGCAGGATGATAGTGGCTACCAGTATTCCTTCTTTATGCTTAATGTCAGTAGAAATATAATAAGACAAATATGAATACTCTACCCAAGACAGAAATTATGCTGAAAAGGGAAATGTGATTATGTTTAAGTGCCCAGTTATTTCTTTGTAAATATACTTTTCAAAAATTTTAGGGAGGAAATTCTACATTTCCATGTGGGACAATGGTTATTTTATTTATTTTACTAATTTTTCTTTTAAATGTGTTTATTGAGGTAGAACACTAATCTATTGCACCTACGTTAGTCTCAGCCAGGGATAAACACAATAGATAAAGAGATCAAATAGAGAGTGAATGACAAAATGCAGTATAGAAAAATAAATATAGTTGGCTTGAGGATAAAAAGGCAACAAATAAATGACATTATATACAGAGTGACAGACAAAACACAATACATACATGTTTATATACATATACTTAAATGAAGTTACTAACTTTATGAAGGGGTATTGTATATGACTGTACTTGATTCATAACCATTGCAAAGTTGCATAAGTCTAATCTTTTTTTCCCCATTGTTTCCAGATTTTATCTCGAGTGTCATTCTTTGTTTTTCTTCAGCTCTTAATCATCATGCAGTTTTACATTTGTCTCTCTCTTTGTGTAGACCAGCTAAATAATCTGGTAAACATAAGAATAATTGAGTAAGGTAATTCACAGCTTCATTTGGAGGGTATATATTTTAATGGTGTCCACTTAGTGTGTTTTAGTAAGAAGTTGAAAATATTTTCCTGAAAGTTAGTTTTACAATGATCAGTGATGAATATCATTGTTTTATGGCTTTTGTGTATTTTCACACAGCATAATTTGGATTATGCTCACATAAGATATCAGGAAGAATTATTTTACCAATATCATAATAGAAGGATTCCTTATACTTAGAAGCTGATCTTTGTCTAATGATGCTCTATTCCAAAACCAAGTCCCTATTGGATAAGCTGTAGGTGAGAGATCCATTTCAAAAACTGGCCCAGCATTATGGAATAAAATATCAGAAAATATAAATAAATCTTAAATCATTTAAAACAAAGGTAAAATACTTTCATATACAATAAATATCAATAAATATGGTTGCTCTTTTCCCCACTCTGTATAAATTGGCGAGCCCCTTCTCACTGAAACTCCATGACCCACAGTACAATTTGATCCCTAATGTGACTCAACAAAAATCTTTAGGTTTAATAGTAAGCCCCACTCTGTCATTCACACTGAATACTAAAATAATAGTACAAAGAACAATCTTACAACTAAAATTGCTGAGGAAGAAAGCCTTGGTCTGAAATATACAGTCCCCCAGTCTTGAATATGAACTGCATGTAATATCACTACCCAACTACTTCAGTTCACAGAAAACAAGACCTATCATTTCACTCTTTTACCAGACTCTACAGCTCATCACTGTGAACTATTAAGGAAATTTCTGTGGCTGTCAGTAGTCAGTCAGTTCTCTTCAGAGGCGCAGTGTTGTTCAGAATAACAATGTTTTTGCCCCCACTCTCTCACCCAATCAACCATAGGCACCATATAGCCAGTGTGGCTAGTTTTATTTGGTACTACCACCAATCCATTTCACTGGACACATGAACCATCGCAAGTGATATACCACTGATAAACTTTACATATAGTGTTAATCCACCTCAGAGGCCTCCATGTACTGGATTACCCTTCTGCCAGGTAACATAACATGACACCTATTCTTGTCTGTGTCCAGCCACATGCCAAGTATAACCCAGTTCCTCCTCAGCAACTATGAGAATTAAAACAGAGCTGAGTACAGTTCAATGATCCATTACAATCATGAAAGTGGCCTAGGAAAGGAAGTGGAGAATTTTGAAGAGGGGAAGCCTACACAGTGACAGTCCAACAGGCTGCCCTGTACAACCTGGTCCTCCTTTCCTAGCTCAACATATAATTGCATGGCCCCACTACCTGCAATCCACAATGGCATGTCAATTAATGAAGATTAAGAAGTGCTCAGAACTTGTAATAGCAAGAAATATTTTTTACGTGAAACCACCACTAAATCTGAATGTTGTTCTGCAATGACATATCTGTAATACGTACATTAGTAAAGTGAAACACTCCTGTTTAGCCATGTAAATTCTTAATCATTGTTCATTTTTCATATAGTTCATTTACAGCAACACTAAAAATAGTAGAGCTACTAAGCTTAACCCAAATCTTAAAGAAAAGTTGATAAAATGTGTTTGAGTAAATCAAAACCAATATCCCTAAAGTGAAACCCATCAGAAGCAAACCACACTGGGTCTTTCTCTACAAATTCACCATGCTTGATGAAAAAAAAAAATAAACCCAGAGCTGCACAGGTATCTGTGATTCATAAATCACCTTGCTGATTCCAGAGCTACTGGCTTCCATGCCTCAACCCAGCACAACCTAACCATGATTAGCAACCAGATTATCAGTATTCCAGGAAGCTGCCATTGCATACCCATAAGATGCCTAAAGATCTTGTATAGTAGTGACAAAACGAATATAGTTCTCCCTCTAGGTGAATTACCAGAGCATGGGGTTGCCCTGTTTGATGAGAAAAAAAAAAAAAACACTACTGACCATAAGTAATTGCTCAGACGTCATGATAAAAAGTCCATCTGGCTTCCCACCTTACAGAGTCCAGACCTAGATACCATATTCTGTAACACTTATTCCTCCAGAAAACACCCATATCCTATCAAATTAACATTAGGTGGAGATGTACATTCAAATCCAGGACCATCCACTCTCAGCTCCACCACTAACTCAAAACCTACGACACCTCCCTCAGCTCCCAAAACATCTTCATTATAAATTTTCCACTTGAACATGCAAGGAATTTACAATAAAATAACTGATCTACATGAATGAATAGCCCAAAACTTTCCTGATACGTTAATAATTACAGAAATTTGGCTGAAGACCATATTAACGATTAAGAAATACTGCCAACCCATTAAAAAATACTAAGACGAAACAACAAATAAAACAAGATGGGCAGCTACTTTGTATAAAAATATGATGAAGATTACTCTTTTCCCTCTCCCTTCCCAACCTTTAATCATGCTGAAATTATTAGTGCTCCACTGAAGCTAAATCCATACAAAACCATATCCATAATTGGAATTTACATCCCCCCCCTTGGAAATAAAATCAGCACTAGCAAAGAACATCTGTCATGGGCCACCGCTAATATCCAATAAAAAAAGATAATTCTAGGAGTAAATCAATATCAACTGGCTGGCTGTTTATTGTGATTATCCTTAAAATGTCCTCAATCTCTATGGCCTTACCCAACTAATTTCCTCTCCCACTCGCTACATAAAACAACACCAGAAAAGGTTCAGGACTTCATCACTTACTCGCCTCCTCCCCCTAACAATATATTCTCCTATGGCTGTCTCTCTAATGCTGTAAGTTATGACTTCCTACCTTTGTCATCATAGGTCAAAACCATACCACTTTAATGAAGTATGCAATCTGCCCCACTTCCTTTTTTGGAAATATTTTTCCAGATCCTACAACTTTATAACTGGCAACATCTAAATGATCTCCCCTTAGACTATGATGATAGAGAAATTTCCAGAACCTTCCTTAATATTCTAAATGGTTTAGCATACCTTCAGGAGAAAAAAAAGTTCTTTGCTGATCAGAACCACGAAAGACTTAATGAAACTCCAACAGAAGGCCTGGAATTCCAGGATTAAAAATAAAACACAAAACAATTTACAGATATTTCAACAACTCAGAAATCATACTGAGTTCCAAATCAAAATTGCCAAAAAATAAATAAATACTCTAACCTACAGTCCAGAAACCTTCAAAACCCAAAGGCATTCTGGTCACCTATTAACAAAACCCTCAAACCAGTCCATATCACCCAACCCAATCCCACTATGCCCAACAACACAAAAAGGCTGCCACTCTCTTTAATATTAACTTCATAAACTCAGTCACATATATAATCAAACACCACACCTTTCCCTCCAGATTCAGCAACACCTGTGACTATGCCTGCCTTCTTGTAGCAAGTAGTTGTCAACTCAACCATTAAAAACAAACTTCTCTTAAAACTAAAATCCACCACCCAAGCACCCAACAGTCCCCCTACTGTTCATCTAAAAATGGCTGCTTGAGGCTACAGCCTCACCCATTTCCATACTCCTAAACAGCTTTATCATAGAACCATACATCAGAACACTATGGAAAAAGTTATATCCTCCCACTACATAAAGTAGGAAACAGTCGTGAACATGGCAACTGCTGCCCTTTTGCCATCCTGCCCACCTTATCTAAAATTCTTGAAAAATGCATTCAATCCTAGCTCTCCCAACACCTTTCCAAAAATAGCCTTCTCTCCCCCTCTCAAAGTGCTTCTGCCCCCAACATAGCACTATTATAGTTGTCCTACATTTGACTAATATAAGTACCCATAGTAATGAAGGAAAGCTATGTCTTTCCTCTTTCTATATCTTTCCAAAGCCTATGACACCATCTCATACCCCAACCTCCAACAAAAACTTTCTCTAGGATTTGATAAAACTTCTACAGCACGGTTTAACAGCTATCCTGCTAAAATATCACAAAATGTAGAATGGCACAAAGTCTTTTCCTCTTTCCTTATTGTTTTCCAACCTGCAACCACTCACAGTATCTATAAATCTACAAGCTGTCCATCTCTGTCAAGTCTTAAACAGCCATAGTAGCGAAATGGACACCTTCATTCAACCCAAATGCTCCTGCTCCATATCACTAAATCCAGCAATACAGCTGGTAAAAGTCTATTCTCAAAGCAAGCCACCAAAGCATGGAGCACCATACCCAAAAAAGAATGACACCTCATACATTTAAAAAAAAAAGCTGAATTCATACCTGCAAATTCTCCGGGTCTGTCCCTGAAATAAGCAACCTTTGACTAAACCAGAATTCCACACTCATTCCTACCCTTCAACTACTTCGCTCGCATCATTCTCAAAAGCCTTCGTCTGCATACTTTGACTGACTCACCATAACAGACTACCATCCCCCACATACTTTTCCCATACACCATCACTCTCATTCGATTCACCTATAGCATCTCTTACCCTCCAACTTCTCCTTCACATTTTCAATCACTTCTAGTCCTTCTCCTGCTCTGCACAGTCTTTAGTCTACTAAACCAGAAATAAATAAAGCATAAAAGGATGTTGCTTTTCTGCAGCTTCACCTATTTTACGTTTTTATTATGAAACTACTTACTGAAGTATACAGTGCTACTGGTCTATATATTGAATTATACTCATCATCTTCCATTGCTCTAAACAATCTAACTATGCCTTATTATACTATCTGCAATGGCTCCATTACTATGCAGACTTTTCAAAATATTATTGAATTACTTTACTATATAATATCTTTATTCACTAGATTACGTATATACTTGTAAAATGGTATTTATGTGTACATTATTCACTAAACTATGTGTACACTTGTAAAATGCTGTTTTTTTTTACTCTGTGCATAAAACTTTAGCTAATATGTATCATTTGGAGCTTTTCTCCCCAGGGCCCTATTGAAAATGGAATTCTCTTCCCAGTCAACAAATCCAATAAATGAATACATCTGAAACCTGAAATACAATAAAAAAACTAGGCTAGGAAAGGGGGAGGGGCATGGAAAACTAAACATAATGCAGTCATTGGCAGAGGACCCTTGAGGGAAAGACAAATGGGAAATCAAACTAAACACCCCTTTCTTCTTTTTGGGGATGATTGAAAAAGTGGAGAGGTTTAAAATGGGAAAAGGAGAGGAGAACTAGACCAGCTAGCCTGTTAGCAGCTACCTTCTTTATAGGAAAATTCATGACTACCTCCTCATTCCTGCTGACTTCAAATTCCTGTATATCCTGTCATCCAATATTTCAATTACGGAAAAACAAAGAAGATACCCTGCAACACCTGCTATGCCACCAGTCCTTCAGGATAAGTGGGTAACTCCTCACTCCAGGCATCAGTCTTAATGGGTGACACTACTTGGCAATGGTCATGAAGTGAATTAGGAAGAACTGTAAGTTCTAGACAGTCATGGGAAATCCAGCTTCTAGTGAAGGAAGTACTTGTACATATAACCATGAAAGGAGAGAAAAAACCTCCAACAGGACCTTGAATAGAGCTATTTGCCCCTGTCTAATTGCTCTGAAAATGAGCCTGATGATTCATCATCCCCTTCTTGGGGAAGTCTGGCATGTGGATACCCCACTTTCACCCAGAATTTCACAGTTGGATGCCCTTTGCAACAATGCAAGTGTAAGTGCACAAATTGGCAAACTGACCAGACGCACCTACCACATTAAAGGCACAACACACTTTCCCCTTCTTATGCTGCTCCATCTGACCTACAGATGGGTGCCAGTTTGTGCCGATCCATCATCACACTTACCCATGTATTTGGGTGGTGCTTGTCCCAGTACAAAGGCTTGTTCATTGCTTTGAGTTCATGAAATGTATGGTCATATAAATACCAGGCAGATGCCCTCCTTCTGTTTAGTGTCCTTCTTTTAGTTTCAAAAAATATGCTACAAGAGACAAAGCCTGACATGAATCTCTCTCCACAACTGCCATGTAAAGCTTGAAGCTCCAAACACAGTTGTCCAAGTTCCTAAGCCTAAAGTTGCTCATTTGTTTCTTTGCCAGGTGTGGCAAGGGCCATGACTAAATCCTTGGCCCATACTTCTTCAGCCTCTGCTAGCTGCTGAACTCCAGTTAATTCAAACATGTACATGAAGTCCCCATGACCAATCATATCCTAAATGGTGACAATGGACCTGGAATCATATCCTTAATGGTGTCAGGGGATCTGGGCCATAATTGACAACCCTGACATACCACTTCAATCACAAGCAGATCATAGCTCCTTGCTGCCCCCTCCAATAGCCACTGAAGAGCCTTCTTGCACCTCCTCTTGATGGCTTAATGACTTATTTATAGGAGTTTCTGAATAAAACAATGGTTTGGAGGGGAGAGTCCAGTGCCTCTACAACCTCTTCCTAGGGACCTCAAGGTGGCTTGCTGAGAAACACCAAATCTTTCTCAATAGCCAAGCTGAACAATCTTGACCTGCCTTCCTCAATTTGTGTATCTAGAAACCCTGCAGATATTCCTCACCTGCCTGATCTGTATTATAACCTGTTCAGAGGAAACTAAATCAACCCAATACCCTGCAAGGGTGTCTGGTGATTGTTTTATCAATGACACTTCTGCAAGCTGTCCCTCCGTCAAGAGTTATGATGCCCACATTAGAGAATGACATATTATTTTTTTTAGTCACCAGGCCATTCTCTTGTAGATATGATTTTACTGATGTCTTTCTGACTCTTTTCTTTTGAGCAAGAGACATTCTGGACAAGTAGTCTCCCTGATGGCAAAAGAAGGACTCTCCTTTTGAGGTTATCCTTTCCCAATGGGATCTCAACACCTGCAGTTCCAACATGGCTGAGAAAAGAGGAAAAAGATTTTAAGATACTTTCTGGATGAGGCAATGGTGTGGTTTAATTGGTTCTTCAGAAAATACTTTTAATGTGTCAGAAGGATGAAATAAAAAAGAACACTTGCAGAAGAGTAAACAGGTTTAACAATTATACTGTACTTGAAAAAAATATAAGTAATGGAGGCTGCCATATGTGAAGAACAGGTATTTAATTTTACAAGTTTTGCACAAAGCTAGAAGCCCCTGTCTGTTACCTTCTAGTTACAGAGGATTTAATTAATATAGTTCTTCACTTCCTTTGGTATGTTTGACTCCATTTTATTTCAATCAGTATGTTTTTAGAATTGTAACTAGGTAAAATGGATTAACATGCTCTAGTTTAATGTATAGAAAACATGCTCTGTATAAAATTATATTGGAGTAAGCTATAAGACTTTAATAATTCTGAAATGTTATTAAAACTGTCATATAGAAATGTTTTGGTTGATTACCTGTCGTGCTGTTTTTCTCCAGATTTTACCAAAAGGTAAGTCTCTAGAAGCATATTCTTATGACATGGGAACAGTGATGTTGATAAGGAAATAAATCTACACATGGAAACACTCACTCAGAATTAAAAGATCACTTGTCTAAACTTGAAGTACACTACTCTTGACAATCCTGTGCCGTACCAAGGCATGTTAATAGAAGCAATCTGATAAAATTGTTTCAGTCAGTGCCAAAGAAATGCTCTCTGCTTTCTCTCTCTGGCATCAGATATGCAAATGAATAAATTATTATTTTCCTTGATCTTTGTCCACTGTCTGAGCCAGTTTTGTAATATAATTCATTGCGAGTTAGCCGGCAAATAACTCTGTATTTTACAGGATTTTGGAGGTAAAACGCTAATGCATACTTCTATTATCTTGCCATTGACTGTATGACTTTGTTCACTAGCATAGCTATGCTTTTAACTTAGCATGTTTAATAAATGTATAAAATTAATTTGGATAAGCATATGCATATAAAACAGCTCGAAACTACAGATATAATCACCTTCCTTCTAAATATGTATTAAAATTAAATGTTTCAGATTTGCATTTAAGATTGTCGGAAAGTGCCACTGAGTTATTGGTGAATGTATTAAGGGGGTCTCTTAGCTACACATTGCCTAATAAGGCTATATTCTGCCATTGTTTTCTATCACAAAATAAGCATGCTTTCTAACAAAGTTGCACCACGTCGGTTTCGAACATAATTCTTTCATTTCATTTTCCTCCATTGTTCTCACTTCATGATCACTTGTACCCATTTCAGTATTAATACTGCTAACCTCCTCCTCCTAAGAGTTCAAATGTAATTACTAGGCATGCAGTCCAGGAGACTATTTATTTATTGTTTGATTGAGAAATGATTAGCTGGAAAGTCTGATTGGGTAGATGCCCATTATCAGTCGAGGCCCAGGGGGAAAAAAGCTCCAAAGTATTACCAAAATATTTTAAGAAAAATAATTTTACAATCTTCAAAAATAATACAATAGAAAAAATAAAAAGTAATCTGCAGTTTAAACAATTACGCCAAATTAGGCATAATGTGAAAACATTGGCTAAGAATAGATACAATGTGTATGACAATGATTTCATATTTAGAGGAATTTTAGCAGTTTAAATAAATTAAAGATAAATTAGTACAATACAAACAGGAATTGCAGTATGTAGTGGATGGGAGGAAAAAAGAGGGTTATGGTATATTTTGATAGAGCCTAAACCAAATTCCCAGTTGCCAAAAAGCACCGTCTCAGTTAAGTGTCTCAAGGTCATACAAATAGGCAAATGAAGGCTAGGGGAAATCAAACGCTGCACTACAGAAATGACTTATTAATAGCTTATAGCCTTAATCGTCTGTGCCAACTGCCAGACTGTATGCATTTTTAAATAGTTATTTTTTCTCTCTTTCTACATCTCTAATAGCCTTACCAGTGATCAGCTCACTGCTTTGTGAATAGCTTTAAGTTTTGTTAATGATTCCTGGGTTTGCTGGTCACTACATTATACATATCACAGGTTTGTCTTGTGTGCTATAGAAGGCATACTTCCTCTCTGTGTAAGTCGGTCATGGTAGTCACTGCTTTCTGTATAACTTGTGTTCACTGCATCTGCTATTCAGAAGCCCCACCATTCATTGCCTTGTATATAATGTGTTCTTGCTCTGCATGCAAATCATCCCTTAAATAATCTCTACCTGTTGTGCAACTTGCATTTGCATTATTTTCTAGTCACATCGTTATTACTTGCTACTCTGTGTGCATCCTTTTAATTTATGTACTGTTTCAATGCTGTGTTTGGCATTTGTTTACTGTATGTGATAATAACCATGTAGTGCATGGTGTGCCATAATTATGCTACAAAAATATATTAAATCTCCTGGTTAAGCACTACTATCCAACATTAACAACACTTGGAGGAATGTTGAGGACCCTTATGTGCTGTTAAGGCCAGTTATACATTAAAAGAGGACATTGCTGACCAGTAAATAGCTGCAGCAGCAGGTGAAGACAAGAGTTGAAACAAAGCTGTCTGCTAAACTGCACAAAGCATGCAGAATTAACCAGCTTCCCTAATACAGAAAATTTGTAAGGAGGTCAACCAACTCCCCAGTGCTTTGGCTTGCAAAGCCAACACAATACATCTTTTTTTTTTTTAAATCTAATCTTTTTTTTTTCTGATAAAAAAATTTTAGTAAGATCAAAACTAAAACATATAACTGTCATAAAATAATTGATAAGATATTTTGATACAATAGATAATAATAGAAAATACTGATACAAAAACGAGAATAAACATAACTATTTACAAAAGTGTTTACCTATGGATGAAGTTTGCTATTTAAATTAAAAAAAAAAAGGAAACTAGAATCATTTTACTGGTTTACCAGTAGATCATTTATACTTTTCCAATAATTGTAAGTTGTGTTCCCTGATGATCTAGCTCTAACTGTCATCATTTCAAATTTAGAGACTTCCATGAGCAGATCTTTAAAGTTTTGAAAAGAAGGGATTTGAGAGGATTTCCGATTTTTAGTGATTTCTTTCCTGGCAATGGATAGAACAGAGCACAGAATTGAATATTTTTTTGAATTTATACAATTTGGGACTGGGGTGTTAAACAAAATAAGTGATTTATTGATTGAAAAATTATCTGTAAAGATAACTTGTAGGAAGTTATTGATGTCATCCCAAATTTTCTGTAAAAGATGACAATCATAAAATATGTGTGCCCAATCCACATTAATAATTTTCTTACATCTCCAGCATAAAACATTTTCTTTAGATATCTTGTTGACTTTAAACAGAGTAAGAAATGATCTGTTCAAAAATCTCCAAGTAAAAATTCTCCATTTATGTGAGGATGTAGTTTTATGAGCTGATTGGAGTATACATCATTTATCAATATCTGAAGGATAAGAATTATTAATAGTAATAAAAGATTTCCAATAATTTTCTGAATGAATATCTAAGTCTGATTTTATCAATTTGTATATGTGAGAGAGACTAATTTTATTAGAGTCATTCTGTTGAATGAGAACCATTAAATACTGTATTAGCCTGGGGAGTATTGTTTTAGTTGTAGAAGGAATAAGATTGAGCTTATCTTTGATATATTTCCTAGCTTCTTGTAAGTCCAGCCAAGAGGATGAATCAAAATTATTTTCTTCAATAAGAATGTTAAGTGATTTTAACTCGTTATTATTCATCATTTGATAACAAACTAGTAAATGCTTTTGTTTAAATAAATACATTTTATGATAATCTGTAGTGAAGATGATATTATGAGTATAGGCTAGAGGGAAAATAAAACATATCCAGTATTCATATAATTTGTGTCTAAGAATAAAGTTTTTGAAAGATTTCAAAATTAAAATTATGTAGTTAGATCTATATAATTGGGCAGCCACAGTGGTGCATCGGTTAGCATTGTTGCCTCACAGCAAGAGGTTCTTTGGTTCGATCCTCGGCTGGGGTGCCTTCTGTGTGGAGTCTGCATGTCCTCCCTGTGGTTGCATGGGTTTCCTCCGGGTGCTCCGGTTTCCTCCCACATCCCAAAGACATGCTGTAGGTGGATTGGACACTCTAAATTGGCCCTAGGTGTGAGTGTGTGCATGTGTGTGCCTTCTGTGGAAGGTTGGGCGCCGGGCTGGCAACTCAACACTGTAAAACTCCACTGCCAATCATGAGCGGACAGGTGATCCACTGTGGCGACCCCTAACCGGGAAAAGCCGAAAGAAGAAGTTAGATCTATATAATTGAATGCAATGATATGAAAAAAATTCTTTCAATCTCCAAATAAAAGTATTATTTATTAAGTTTAACATATTAATTTCAAAAGTATTATTAGGATTTTGAGATAAAGAATATAATCTTTCCATTTAGCTGAATATTTACTATCTATAAGAAGAGTAATAGTTTTAATTATGGATGAAATAGCATAAAATTCTATATTAGGCAAAGCAATACCACTATTATCCCAGTTGACCATTTGGATAGATAATGCAGTTTTAGGTTTAATTGGATGCCAGAGGAACTTATTAATGATAGAATTAAACTGTTTAATTACTATATGGGTAGGGGGTATAGATATAGACTGTATTATATACAAGATTTTAGGAAGTAAAACCATCTTTATAAGTGACAACTTTTCTTCCATTGAGAATCTTATTTTTAACCATGAGCTTGTTAGAAATACTATTAATTTAATACTTTTGTTGAAATTTATTTTAATGTATCTTTTAAGTTATTAGAAATAATTATACCTAGAGATGTTATTTGTTGAGTTTGAGGTACATATTTCTTAAAATTATCTTGAATGTTGAATTTTTTTTTGACCAACTAAGAGAATTTGTGTTTTATTATGATTAAATCTAAGACCTGAGTTTTTCTGAAACTTGTCCATATTAATAAATAACTCTGTCAAGGTAGGATTTTTACCCCCCAAGGTAATCAAGATGTCATCCAGAAACAGTTGTATTTCTGATGTTTCATTAAAACCCAAATCATAACCTTTAATGATAGTATTATCCCTGATCAGATTAGCCCATGGTTCCATAATTAAAGTGAATAAAAGGGGAGATAATGGACAGCCTTGTTTGGTTCTTTTTTCAATAGGTATAAATTGTGAAATATAGGAATCTATTTTGACATATGCTTGACAACCAGTGTAAAGTTGTGTAATAACTTTTCCAAAAATGTTATAAATCTTAAGTTCTCCCAGTAAAATAAATAAATAGTCCCAGTTTATTGTGTCAAAAGCACAATTTATGTCTAAGCTAATTATAGTTAGGTTATTTTTAAAGTTCTTAACTGATTCTATTAAGGTTAATATTCTCTTAATGTTGTCATATGAGGTTCTGTTCATAATAAAGCCAGTTTGATCAGAGTCTACCAAACTAGGAAGGAAATTTTTGAGTTTATTTGCATAAACAGACATAAACATTTTGTAATCTGTATTTAATAAAGAAATCGGTCTGTATGAATTGCATTTGGTAGGATCTTTATCCTGTTTTAGAATAGGAGTGATAAAGGTATATTTCCACGATGGTGGAATTATTTTTTTAGTTTGGGCTATACTGAAAACTAGGTGTAAAATGGAGAGAGCTTTTGTAGGTAAAATTTTATAAATTTCAGGGATGATACCATCACTACCTGGGACTTTGTTTTGTTTTAATTTGTTAATTTGTACTTGAATGTCATTAAGGGTTATTTGTCTATCTAATGATTCAACTTGTTGAACAGTTAACTTTTTTTGTGTTTTTATTAATGAATGACTTTATATCAGTTATGGGGTTTATTAACTCAGTAGACTAAGTTTAGAAAAAAATTCTATAACTTCATTTAATATGTTATGAAGACCAGAAACCTTTCTCTTTTTTTGAGGTGAATAAAGTTCCTTAATGTGATTAAATTCATTCATTCTTTTAATTTTGTTTGCAAGCATATTTATGGATCTAGGGTTTGATGAAAAAGTAATAAATTTAAACTTCTCTAAACTAATCTTTATCTTATGATCTAAAATCTCAAGATACTTCTTATTTAAAGAATCTATATGTTTTTTTAATAGTTTTAGCTTCCTTGGTTTTTAAAATGAGTAGATTCACATTATCAAGTTTTGTTTGAATCTTTTTTAACTCTTTATCCCATGTAATTCTTTTTTTTATATCAATCAATTATCCTACCATATAAGTAGGCTTTCATTACGTCCCATATGAAAATTTCGGAAGTGTCTTTAGTGGTATTTAGTTCGATAAAGTTTTGAACTTCTGTAGATATGACGGATTTAAAATCATTCTAATTAGAGATGTAGGCTGGAATCCTCTTTATCTGAGCATTATATAATGAGTAAATAGATAAGTCAAAGGTTATATAATTATGATCAGAGAGGGGACACGCAATCACCTTAACATTGGATAAAGAATCAACTAAATTATTAGAAATAAAAACTCTGTCTATCCTTGAAAATGAATTATGCCTGTGAGAAAAAAAAAGTATAGAATAATGATTTAGTATCAGTATAGTTATTCATATCTCTCAAACAAAAGGAATCAGTAAATTCTTTTAATAACCTGGCAGTGGATGAAATCCTCCTATTTCCTGTGAAGGTAGAGTATTTACTATCAAAAATACAATTAAAATCAACAGCTAGAATCGTGTTGCCTTTTGAAAATTGAGCAATGTGTTCTATATGTTGCTGTGCTGTATTAAGTCCAAAGCCAGGAATCCAATATATGTTAAATAATATAAATATTTTACTATTAAATTCTATTGTGACAGATGCTACCATACCTTTATTATCTTGGTATGTATCTATTATTCTAGGAACAGGGAGTCTGTTATTCCATAATATTGCAACACCTCTTTTTTTCTTTAACTTGTTCAGAACTAACCAACAGAGAGAATGATTTAGAGTCTAATTTGGTAATGTCAACCGATATCAAATGGGTTTCTTGTAAGAATAACAGTTGAGGATTTTGAAGTTTAAGATATTTAATTAAAGATCTCCTCTTGTTTGGATTGTTTAAACCATTCACATTAAGTGAGATGCAATGTAAGGAAGTCATGATTTAAATTGTTTGCATAATAATACATTCTAACTCTAAGTGTTATTAGTTGTTTCACTGCTAATATATAAGAGCTAGATATAGGGAACACAACAATAATTGTATAAATCATATAATAAGGTAGTAAAACCAAAGATAAGTTTAAATATAGGGAAAAAACTCCAAAACCGACAGTGAGGACAATAATTCGATGAAATAAAAATAAATCCTTAATTCGGTGGTTAGAAGGTAAAATCCAAAGGTGAGCAGCAGAAGAACCAGCAAAGTCAGACAAGTGCTTTCGCTTGGGTAATACCAAGCTTTATCAAGTCAAAAACACTATGAGAGACAGCACCCGTTTCACCAAAAGAAAGGCATAGTAAAGGGACAACTCATAAGAGCATCAAGAATGTGTAGTAGATTTTCTGACTTCTTAGAAGAGATTCAGAAGTTACATAACATGTTCATTGAAAGAGGCTATCCTGTCAACCTACTTAATTCCCTAACGGATGAAATTCTCGCCAAAAGAAACACTTTATACCCTCCACTGCTTGGATGTACGCAAGTGCAGATCCCTAACCTTGCAAAACAACACAATAATGAGAAGGATGGTAATTTTATCTACACTTTTTCTGCTAATTCTGAACAAATCGAAACTATTGTTTCTAAATATTGGTTTGTATTGGCTGGTAATGATGATTTCAGGAGCATTATTCCAGCCAAACCCAAGTTTGTGAGGAAGAGGGGGCAAAACCTTAAAGAAATCTTTGAGAGGAAACTTACAACAACTACCCACAACTCACATCACAAAAAAGGCACCTACAAGTGTGGTGCCTGTAAGCAGTGTGCTCTTATCATAAACAAACCTTACATCCACTTAAAATCTAGACACACTTACATTAGATCTCCTGGCCACTTTTCATGTGCAACCAAAGGAGTGGTTTACATTGGGCTCTGCACCACCTGTGGTGCCTTCTACATAGGTAAAACCGAGAGAATTTAGGAAAAGGTTGTACGAACACACTTATGACATTGAAAAGAAAAAGGAAAGCAATGCCTTTTTCAAACATTCACTTACATGTCACAATTATAAATTGTCCTTCATGATTCTTGAACAATTGAATCCAAACATCAGAGGAGGTGACTGGGAATCAACCCTGGAATACAGGGAGCTGATTTGGCAGCTTAGGTTGGATGCAGGAAGGCCCCCGGGGTTAAACGGTACACTCAGCATAGGCTCAGTGCTGAAACTTAGAAGAGCAAGGTTGTAGTAAGTTTTTACTACACCACTGCCATCCTACACCCTATTTCACACACATTCCACAACTTATTGACTGGGTGCTATTTACGTGCATTATGATACCATCTTTTATGACTAACTAAAATGTAATCTATACATTTTTATTTTACATAGCACTGTTGATTTTAAATCTATCTGGTTTTTATGCAATTTTTATCTATTATTTTTTACACTGTTCTTCCCTCTTCTGGAGGTTTTTTGTACACAATCACACAATTTCATAATGCAACCAATATGGTTTACTACTTTTGCATTATTTTACCAAAGTGTAGATGCTGACTATTTTTTATGTATACTTGCACGATTTGTTTATTTTCTTATGGTATGTCAAATTGGTTCCTTTAATGAGATTCAGCTGCAATTAAGCATGTGATCAATTAAGATGCCTATTTAAACAACAGCTTTTTTCCTAAAGAAACTGTTTTTGACTTGATAAAGCTTGGTATTACCCAAAGCGTGTCTGACTTTGCTGGTTCTTTTGCTGCTCACCTTTGGATTTTACCTTCTAACCACCGAATAAAGGATTTATTTTTATTTCATCGAATTATTGTCCTCACTGTCGGTTTTGGAGTTTTTTCCTGGTTTTGTGTGTTTTACACTTAAATATAGGGAACACAACAATAATTGTATAAATCATAAAATAAGGTAGTAAAACCAAAGATAAGTTTAAATAGTGGTCATTTGTGAGTTGTAGTGAACATCAATAACGGTATTTTCAAAAATATATAACACAAACTAACCCCCAAACCCTTCTGGAGTTAAAAACTCCTAATTTGAGTGACATCAATCACTCAAAATGTCTTTCAAACTAGCAGCAAATTACAGTCAGGAACTGCCTAGTTATGATCTTAGATGTATTAATACAGTATGGCATAACAAAAATCCAATAAACCATTTATAAGTGGTATATAGTACTACGGTACTACATACTAGAAATAGATAATGAATACCAATATCAGTCTGTTAATAGATACTGCAATGTTTGTAAATGCATAGTCCATAGCGAGATGTAAAGATAGTACAAGAGTAATATAAATAGAATATTTCTGGGAATAATAAAAAATATATATGACACTAAAGACTAGTCAACTACCTTCATTATATTCTATCTTACTCTTCCACTACTTATAACATGTTATCACATTTCACTAAGACCACGCTCTGAAATGAATTGTAAGATGTCATGAAGCGATAAGTCAAGAAAAATAGGTTAAAGAATGTGGTAATTAATAAATAACATTAAAATTATCATTCTGGAAAAAAATAAAAAGATATTTCAGATAAACTGTATAAAAGACAATGCCATAAAATGTAACTGCTGTATCACTTAAATTCTAGAAACAAAAATAAAAATAATACCATAAACAATAAGATACACAATTGTCAGAATAAGTAGAGAGATGAAATAGCTTTGTTACTAAAAAATGAATAATTTGTTATGTATTAAACAACATTGCAGTATGCAACAAAAGACAGATACATTAATTATTATAATATAAAAAAGAACAAACCAATTCTTGTTTCTATTCTCTTTTCCTTCTCCCTCCCTTCCACTTTTAAAAAGCCATGCAATTAAAACTTATATTGTTGAGATACGACATTGTTAGCAAGTTAGTATTTTTTTTTAAACTCTACTTTTCAAATCTTCTTTTTTTTTCTCTCTCATTCCCCATCCTTCCTTTTCCTTTAAAACAAAAAAAACTAAATGCATAGCAAAACAATAAAAATGGATTATAAAAAGTATTAAAACGGATAGTGAAAATAAAATAAGCAACAGTTCAATTTTATATGTATCTATAGATCATCAAAGTCCAAGAATAATCAATACTTGTAGGACTAAATATAGTACCTTGCTATATGGATCTCAAGTTTCTTTAGTTTTCCTTCTTTCACTATTCCTCATGACATTCTACTGTCCTTTCCCTGCTCTTCCTCTAACAGTTCTGTGATGGCTTAGTATTGTTATTTAGATCAAAATGGTCATAATGTGATGAATGAGTGACCGATAGGTTGATACTAACAAGATGACATTCAAAAGTTGCAGACGACAGTAAATAAGTATTGTTTTGATCTTCCGTTTAAACGAATGATAAATCATACACTGAGTGCTTCAATAAAGAGGTCGGAGTGCTGATGAAGTCATTCTGCGTTGGAAAGTCAACTAACAGCTGATCTTAAGTCAACAAACTTGAACAGCTAGCTGGAGGCTGCAGCAGGAAAAAAGTGAGCAAGACATGCAGAACAACATCCAACAACTCCAGGAAGTGCCCGAGACATCATGAGTACACCAAGAGCAATACGCAATAGTCGTCGCATGAATCAAATCCAGGCACTAATACACAAGATAGCAAAATGAAGCAAAAAAAACAACAAACAAACCCACAAAGAATCCCACAAGAAAGTCCATGGCCAACACAAGATCTCCCCAAAATCAACGGGACATTAAAAATATAGCGTCCATCAAACAAATCTAACAACCCCAGTGTATACACATAAAAGCCCATTCAAATAACTCGTCCAACAACGCTAACCCATCAGCAATACATCAGTGCTAAAAAATAAAATAGCCAAGACCCACAAACTTTAAAAAAGGAAAGAATCACTCAGACTGAAATAAACAATAAAAAGTAAGAACCAGTACACCACAATGCATATAGCCCGCTCCTACAGTCCGAATGCAACTGTAAAATAGCAGCATAACCAACCAAGTAACCGTTAGTTGCAAAGGACAAGATATGAACTGTCAAAAGCAGGAGAACATAAATTCCTTCTATCTTATGTGTGAATGAATTGTATCATGTGAAGGAAATTCTATGTCCAGTTAATGAACTAAATACTAATATTAGAGCATAATGTAACTTGAGGTTAATAACAACTGAATATGAAGCAAATAGCATACAATTAAGTAGTTCATAACACAAACCAGTGAAGAAGGAAAAAATGTAATTACAAAACTCACCTGTTGAATTATTTTCATCTCACAAGTCGTCTGGGTTATGTAAAAAAAAATAAACAAAATAAAATAGAGCTCAAGTCATTTATTTCTTTTTTAGTTTTTTTTTTTGTGGTCTAGAGATTTCCAGGAACCATTTTCTGCTAATCTCTTGAGGTTAGTGGAAGCCCAGTCCATATCATCTATTTTATCCAGGATTTTATTTGATTTTATATATGCGATGGCTGGTTCAAGTTCATCAAAAATCTTAGGACCGTCTTGAAGAAAGATTTTTAGCCTTGCTGGAAAAAGTAAATGTGTTTTAATTTGTGTTTTTTTTTTTTTTTAAGTTCTTTGAGTAATGGCAAGAATAATTTCCTTTTGGCTATTACTGAAGAAGAATAGTCATTGTCAAACCGGATAACATTATCTTTAAATTTGATGGGAGATTTGGACCATGCTGTCTTCAGGACAATTTCTTTGTCATAAGAGAACAAAAATCTGACTGACAGATCTTGTAGTGTTAGCTTTATTAATTTTTGATGAAGACAAAGATCTATGAGCCTTTTCAATTCCATATGAAAGGCCTTCTGGAAGATGCAGGATCTCTGGTAACCATGATGTTAAACATTTCTCCATATTATTATCTTCCACATTTTCTGGCAACCCGAAGATTATGATGTTGTTTCTTCAAGATCTGTTCTCTCGATCATCTATTTTTGCTGACAGTATGGAGTCTTGCTTTAAAAGGCTTTCTAGATTGTGTTCATTTACTTGAATTCTAGAGTCCATGTGATTTAAAGATGTTTCTATTCCATTGATTTGTTCTTTTTGTTGTCTAAGGTCTAGATGAATAGTTTCCATTTGTTGAGAAGATTTTTCCTTAAAGTTTTCCAAGTTCAACTCCAATTTGTCAATTTTTGTAGAGAGATCTTAAATGGTAGAAAGTAAAGTTTGTAGTTCTTTTTTTAAAGAGATATCCTGGTGTGAAGATTTAGAGAAGCTCATACTGTTAACTGATGACAGAAACTTGACTAATATTTTGACAGGAAAATATAAAAAAAATACAAAAATTGAGATACTATCTAAAAAGACTTTAAGAATAAACTAAATGTGTAAAAAAACAGCATATTAGATATTCTCAGATTTTCCCGTCATAAAAGATATGAAAAGGCAGAGCTGACAGAAAATGCTGCTACTCGAGGCTCATCCTTGGCCACGTCCCCCCTTAAATCTAATCTTTGACTAATTTATATTACATGAAGAAGATAAATCTCTGTGAACTGCAATACATTATGACTTGATCTCCTATCATAACTCGCTTATTTATGCATTCTTCAGTGTTGAGGTATGTTTCTTGGCATTCATGTCTCAAACATAATAAGTGAATTATGACCAGTGATCTGATTATAATCCTCTATATTAGTTACATCTTTGGTTACAACATATATTTGCCTTTCAGACTGGCCATGATCTCATATGGCACTAACCTGCATTTAGCTTTTGTTTGCTGTCAGTGCTGCTCACAGCTTTTCTACTTGTACCATATCAATAATGGGTTTGCTAATCATGCTGACCATAACCACACAGGTCTTGTTTCTGTGTGTGTTGGATTCCGTAGCGGTAGTTATGTAATCTGGTAGTATGTACTTATACCTAATTAAAGGGATGCCTGCAGCATGCATACCGTCTGCTTTCCCTTCTGTAGTAGCTTTCCTCCTTGAGACTACTGCAAAAGTACTTTGCCAGTAGGACACTATAATCATCAAAACATAATTTAACTTGTTTGCTCTTCCTGATGGTTAGACAGACTAGTTAAACACTAATAATGCCTGCTGTTTGGCATTGTGGTCATAACATCCCTATTTAGAATTGTGCACATATCTGTGTTAGCAGTGAAGGTGTAATGCCACCACATAGGCCTTATGATTAAGTAATTTATGTAAGATGCATTTTCTTAAACAATGTTGTGCGAACGCACAGTTAAGTATCCAAAGTTACTCATACATCCTCTCCATGGAACTTGACAGTGATGTCATGTTATGATAGCATTTGTCACTAGTCACAGTTTCATTAGTCATAAGCCTGTATACAACTTGTGTTTTGTATGACCTTCTGTCACTGTCATTCTGCTCATCTCCATGTGGACAACTTATGTTTGTAGTAACTGCTGGACACAACCTCATTAGTCTTTATCTTATGCTTGAAATGTATTCTAGTCACAATATTTTTAGTTATTACCCTCAGTAAGTCTGTATTTGCTGTGCTTGACAGTAATGTGCTTTATCATCTTCTTCTTTGTGTAATTCGTTTGTTGCATACAGTAGTCAACCAAACCTTTAGTCAGCATCTTTGTTATAAATTGTGTTTGTCTATATACTGATCACAAGCATGCTTGTGGGTGCTCTATGTATTCTATGTCAATTTCAGGTCAGACACCAGTGTACAGATGGTGTTTGCAAACTGGTTACACCCTTGTAAGCAATTTATTTGACTTGAATTCAGTATATGTGCTGGGTAAGGCTTAAAATTACACATTTTGTGTACAATTTACATTAGCCTTATTACCCTGTACTTCCCTTGCATTCACTCGGTCTGCTGTATAAGATTTAAAACGTACCACAAAATATATAATTACATTTGCTCACTGCACTTAGCACAGCCATGACAGTTACTATGTCAAACAAAGATGTTCTTTTCTTGGTCAGAAAGTCACAGCCTTACTAGTTATCAGTGTGCTTATAACTTGTACCTACTCTTTTTGCTGTTTACGGTTTCAGTAGTTACACCACCCCAGCATAGAGTTGTGTTGCATGTATGGTTAATATCTTAAAGTTTATGACTTATTTGAAATCCTCATTACCTCTATATTCAACTCCATTTTGATCTTTGTGTGAACTGGTTACAGCCATACTAGTAATCCCACATGCATAACTTTTGTGTTTACATCACTACTGAATCCAAACACATAAGCAAATGTCTCGTGTATAAATGGTGTTTGCTAAATATCATTCCTGTAGCCACTCCAGCCATCCTGTTTATAACCTGAGCTGACAGTGAGCACTGGTCACATAACCTTGCTAATTATCAGTGTGCTTATAACTAGTCTTCACTCTGACTGATGACCATACAACCTTGATAGTCAGCCTTATGTCTTAGCTGAGTGTAATGGACATGACATTGCTTCTATTCCCCACTTGGAGGCTGTGGAGTGGATTAGTCTTATTCTTAAGGATAAAAAAGCCCCACTAGCAGAGATAGGTTTGGTTGAATAATTGATTGACATTATTCTTACTAACAACTTTTTCATGTTTAATGGTGAATGCTACTTGCAAAAACATGGTGTAGCCATGGGCTCACCCTGTGGGGCCAGTTTGGCTAATTTGTTTATGGCCTTCTGGGAGAAACTGTATATATTTGACACAGTTGGAACAAATAGTAACTTAGTTTACTACACCCGGTTTTTGGACGATATTTTTATTGTTTTTCGGGGTGACGAGGTACACGCTCACCAGTTTGTTGACTATTTGGATACTACAACAAGGTTTTTTTAAGTTCACATTCAACTTTAGTACCACCACTATAGACTATTTAGATATTAGGTTAATTAAAGATTTGGCAAACGAGAATTATTTCCAAAATTTTCAGGAAGGTCACATGCTGTAATTCTTTTTTGCATTACACCAGTGCCCATCCATTCACACAGAAAAGATCTATTGTGAAGAGACAATTAATTAGGGCTGCCAGGATGACTTCTCATGATAACGACTTTTTGGACGAATGTTACCTCTTGTGTGACATGTTCCAAAAACGTGGCTACCCGACTACACTGATTTATTCCTTAACTGAAGAAGTACAGTACAAACCTTATAGTGGCCATTTTGCACCTCTCTTTTACAAAAGAGAAGAGGTTCAGACTCCATTATAAGAATATGATGAAGCCATTAACATTGGAAATATTGTTTCAGTTAATAACCGTACATATCAGACAGTAAGTAAGAGTGACCAGCAAGTAAATTTTAAAGCCAGTTTTATTATGACATATAGTAATGACAGTGTACAACTAAGGTCCATCCTCTTTAAGAATTGGTCCCTTATTAGTAGAGATAACTCTTTACTAGATAGAATCGGCAGTTTACCTACAAAAGTACACAGAAAGAAGGGGGCCTAACTTAAAAAATTTACTTGAGCGCAGAGCTTTTAAAACTAGTGGAAGACCTTTGGGTATGTTTACCTGCGGTGCATGCAGGATGTGCAGTCATATTAAGACAGGTAATTCATTTGTAGTTTCAGAGAACAAAAAGTTTAACATCAACTTTAGACTAAATTGTGAGTCTAAAGCAATTATATATATTGCAACTTGTACCAACTGTCCGGCGTTTTACATCGGTAAAACTGACCATAAATTTAGAGAAAGAATCTATGAGCATGTCTATGCTATTGATAAAAATAAAAGTGACAATGCTTTAGCTAAACATTCTTTCTTGAATGGGGGTCACAAGTTCTGTTTTAAAGCTATTGATCAACTAACACCAGACACAAGGGGTGGTCCTTCAAGTTTACAATTGGAGGAATGTGAGTTACAATGGCAATTGATTCTAAATGCATTTTCATATCCTGGTTTAAATGAGAACTGTAATATTTCCTGTCTGCTAAAATTAAGAAGTTTAAATAGGTGAAAAAGACTGTACATAAAAATTGTTTATTTTATCATTTATTTATTTTCATACTTAACTAATTCCGCCTAAAACATCAGTTTTTTTAGCAAATCTGTGATTTAAAAAGTTTGTTATTGTATACGACTCCGCACAGCTCCTCGTGGTGTTCTGCAGAGTGATACAGGCAACAGAGAGACCTAAGAGAGACTTTTCCAGATTTAATTATTTTTTTTCTGTTTTTTTGCTCCAACTGCTTTTTCCCGCCTAAAAAGCGAATTTCTAACTGATCTGTGCTTTAAAAAGTTTAAATTGCATTTGCCTTCTGCTTTTTATAGTTTTTGCACTTGTTTTATATCAATTTAAGTCACTTTTGTATTGTATAACTGTTGTAGGCTACACACTGAAGTGTGCTAGCCTGTTTATAGCATTTACAGTGTTTTCTGTGTGTTTTTCTGCTGTTTCCTGAAAAAAAAAAAAAAAATATTCTCTTTTCCCACCTTTGCTGAACTAGATTAGTCCGGATTTCAGGTTTTGCTAAATTCCGGACTGTGGTATAGTTTCCTGTGTTGCCCATATCCTTACTTGGATAGGAGGAAACTTCTCTGTTCACCAGTGAGAGTGGGGAGCTTTGAGCAGCCTATCTATCCCTGGAGGAGTGGTCTCAGCCCTGAAACTACTAGCTTATTGGCTGTTTTGGGTCAATTCCTATCTCTTGCAGTTTCCCTACTTTAAAACCCACATTTGAGCGGTTTTGTGCGATTTTGCACATAGCGCAGCATCGGGCAGCACCGCTCAAATGGGTTTAAACTATTCCCAGTTCCACAAAGTCTGCTCTTCACTTTTTCCCTTAGAACTGTTCTAGATCTCAAAGTAAGCACTCTATTTTCATTCTAAAGCCCTGCAGTTGCTCGTATAAAGTAATCTTATAAGTAAGCAATAATAAACTAAAGCATTACACCCTCTTATACTCCCTTTCAATACTTGGCTCCCTATTGGTCATTTTTGATCAGTCAAAAAGTAGTTCTTTATACTATTCTGGTATGTCCAAAAGTCAGTTTCAGGTTTACTCTCCAGCCCATCTGGTGAATCTGGGAATCTTGAGGCAATGTTACAACTGCCTTATGTACACAGAGCACCTTCTCCTCCTCCTCCCAACAAGCTCAAATATATGTGAGAGATGCAACTATATAGCCAAACTGGAGGCTAAGCCCTCTCAACCCAGTACTGGTGCAGTCAGGAGGAGAAGGTAACCACACACACCACAAATCCAGTCTCACATAGACCTATCGCAACAGCAAACTAAACACACAAAAACATACTCGGAGGTTCTAAATAAAAATCTGCCCAAGCAGAAGAGACCTCCAAAGCAGACATCCAAGCAACCGCTACCCCACAGCAATACCCACGTATCACATAGTTCACAAAGTCAGTGTGCCACACAGTCACAGCCCTTAAGGCTAAACAACACACTTAATACACCTGTAATAGGTGACTCTATTGTCAGACACACTGATGTCCCACTCACCAGGCTGAACAAGGAGAAGGTCACTGTAAGCTGCCTGTCCAGTGCCAGTATCTGCCACATAACACAAGCACTCAGGTCACTCCAAAGCAAGTACAAATATGACTCCGTCATTGTCCATGCTGGTGTGAATGACCTGAGACATACCTCCCTGGACTACATTAAAAGATACATAGAGGAGCTCTCTGATCATGTAGCCCAGGCTGGTATGACCCTGACCTTGAGTAGCATCTTACCCTCACCAAGAATGATGCCACAGTATAAAGACAAAATGATCAATTTTAACAATTGGCTAAAGTATTGGTGTCATTCAAAGGGGATCCAGTGTCTGTCAGCCTGAGATGACATGCTCGACAAGCCACGTTGCTTCACTAGGGATGTCTTGCACCTGTCACCCCTGGGCTTTCAAATACTGGCTAAGGCTCTTGTTGCCCCCATAATGCCTTTTTTAGGCAAGGCTCAAAAGACAAATCCACCTCCATAGACAACACAAGGAAAAAGAAACTAAGGGTATGTTGCTCAATGCCAGAAGTCTAAACCTCAAGATGCACAGACTCAAGGCTCTCCTCAATATGGAGAATATCGATATCTATGCAGTAACAGAAACCTGGCTCAAGGCTCCCTAGAGCACCCTAGCACTACAGCACTACCAGGTTATACCTCCTACCATGCTTTTCGACCCCAAAACTCGGACCAAACCACAAAAGGAGGGGGAGTATCCATATTCATCAAAGATACCCACACCTCCAGGTTAGTGGCACTGCACAAAGCATCGGAGACCATCCATGTGCAACTAACAGTGGGCAAAACTGCCTTTCAGTTTGTAGCCTGCTACAGACCACCCTCCCAAACTCAGGAACCCCACTTGGCTTTCCTGAGGACACTGGAGAATATGAAGGTCTCTCCAAACACCATTATATTGGATGACTTCAGCTACCCAAACATAGACTGGGAGCACTACTCAAGCCCCAACACCCACGCCCAATGGTTCCTAGAATTTATAAACTCAAATGCTATGGAACAACTGGTCACCACTCCCACAAGAGGGGAAAACGTATTGGACCTGATCATCACCAACATGGGGACTCTATGTTCCATACCAAAGGTATACCCCTCACTGGTAAGATCTGACCATAAATTAATCTCACTGGACATCCATATCCCTTCCCCATCCCCAGCCAAGGAAACCTTGGTGAAGAATTTCTCAAAAGCAAACTTCACACTTCTCAAAACCAAGGTGGAATCCTTCAAAGCCCCTGGGCCAGTGGAAAACACGGCCCAAACCGCAGAATCCTTTACAAACACATTCTATGGACACCTACAGGAATGCATGGATTGTGCTATCCCAAATAAAACCAAGACTCACTCCTCCAAAGGCAGGATACCTGTCTGGTGGACCCCAGCCATAAATAAGCTATACAACAGAAGGAGGAAGCTACTACATGATAGAGCACAATCCCAAAAAGGGAAGGCATCTCTGATCAGTACTAGCAAGAAGCTATGATCCCTCATAAAATCATCTAAGGCCAGCTTCGAAAGAAAAATTGCACAAGACGCTAAAGATAATCACAAGGCCGCCTTTAGTTATGTCAGGAACCTGGGTGGAAACTTCCAGATATGCTCTGAGTTAGTGCAAAATGACAAAAGTACACTGAACCCACAGACATTGCCAACATCCTGGCAGACAGGTTCAGTGCAAACCCCCCCCCCCCCCCAAAAAGAGCAAATGTCTATCCCAACAGTGTAGACTCCCTGACATCACAGATGCACAGGTGAGAGCTGCCCTATCCAAAGCAAAAAACACAGCATCAATGGGACTGGACGGTGTCCCGGGCTGCGTCTTACATGAGCTCCAAGAAGAACTGAACCCTCACATAAAGTCACTGTTCAGTCTCAGCCTTTACTACAGGATATGTACCCAAGGAATGGCATACAGCAACAGTGGTCGCACTCCACAAAGGAGGTGCCACAATGGACCCCAGAAACCATCGCCCTATAAGCCTGACTAGCCTTGTCTGCAAAGCTATGGAGCGTATAATCATGGAACTCATAAACAAAGACATTGGGAACCTCCAAACACTGGATCCTACCCAATTCGGCTTTAAGGGCAGATCTTGCCTCATGAACCTGGTCGACTTCTTTGAAACAGTCACCAAGGCCATAGATGAAGGGAAGGTAGTCCACACATCCTACCTGGACCTCGCAAAAGCCTTTGACACAATACCTCATTTGGGCATCATAAATAAGCTCACCAGCTTAAATATCAACCCCTATGTCACAAGATGGTTTGCAAACTGGCTCAGGGATAGAACCCACATGGTCAGAATTGCAGGTGCCATGTCAGACTCTAAACAAGTTACAAGTGGTGTCCCACAAGGCTCAGTCCTGGGACCTCTCTTGTTCGGTATATATTTCTCTGAGGTACAGCCTAACACAGGAGGACTATGGCTGACCAAGTTCGCAGATGACTGCAAACTGGGTGCCATAATCGACTCACCGACTGACACAAGCATCCTCCAAAAGGGTCTCACAGAGACTGATAACTGGTGCCAGAGCCATGGCCTAAAGCTAAATGCCAAAAAGTGCATAGTCATCCCCTTTGGGAAAAACAAAGTGCCCACAAATTACCACATAAGTGGTAATCCATTAAGTATGGAAGAAGTAATTAGGGATTTGGGGACCCAAGTAGATAGCAATCTCTCCTTTGACAATCACATTGCCAAAGTGGTTAGAAAGACCTTCTATATAGCCCACCTTATCATGAAAGGGTTCACATCTAGATCAAGAGAGGTCATTGTGCCCCTCTACTCATCACTCATCAGGCCCATAATGGAATACAATGCCCCATTCGGGATGTACCTTACCCGACACCTGCAGCAACTGGAAAGACCCCAAAAGTACCTCGCCAAGAGGATTAAGGGACTCAAACAGATGCCCTACGCAGTTAGGCTAAAGAAACTCCAGCTCTACTCAGTTGCTTACCACCTACTCAGAGGCGATCTGTGCCTGATGTATAAAACCATGTCCAACCCAGAATTAATGGACATGCTCCACCTCAGGAAATCTAAATCCCTTAGAGTTACACACTCAAGGGACTTAAACCTCAGCACAGAAATAAATAGGACATGCTGGAGGGACAGATTCATATCCCGGAGGCTCCACTCACTCTGGAACAAAATCTCAATCCATGTTAGGCAGAGCCCCTCAATGACCCTCTTCAAGAGAAATCTTGACAAGTGGAAGGGAGATCATAGGTTTACCCCGGGGATCTCTTCTGTGTCCCTACTAGACAGAGGCACAGTAAACTAACCTTAAAAGGGCTATCTTCTGTGACCTACTATACAGAGGCATAGTCAACTAATCTAAAAGGGTGGCGAAAGCCAAACGCACTCTGGCTAGGCTTATAAATGCCCTAGGGCAGATAGCCTAGTATCAACCTATGAACCTATGAACCTATACTACTGAATTTAAACATACTGTCTTGTGTAGCAGTTCACTCGTGAACCTGTTATCACCTTGTTACATGTTGCAAGTTTTGTAAGGTTTTTATCTTGTTGTTTTTGCAATATATATTTTAAATACTGTTTCAAATATCTACTATATGTTTAAATGGATACAGAGTTGATTGGTTCAACTTGTCATGTGATGACAATTGCAGTTTTTTTAAAACTATTATCCTGTTTCCAGTTTTTTTAATTCTGAGAGCTTTGCCTGTGACTTTTGGACTTGTCTTTAACAGTTTGTATATATGTATGTATGTATGTATGTATATATATATATATCTAAATATATATATATATATATATATATATATGTGTGTGTGTGTGTGTGTATGTATATATATATATATATATATATGTATATATGTATGTATATATATATATATATATATATATATATATATGTATATGTATATATATATATATATATATATATATATATATATATATATATATATATATATATATAGAGAGATATATATAGTGTGTACCATATATATATATATATATATATATATATATATATATATATATATATATATATACATTCTATAATGTCGACATTCCTCTCTTCCAGACATGGCAGTTAGCTGCCCTCTACTATTTTGCAGGGGGGCTCTGCCCCCCACACCCGCTACTTAAATACCAGCTCCGAGATCGCACTACAGTGAGGAAATGGGCTACTTCCCTGTTCCTCACTGAAGCACGACCTCTCTCCACAGTCTCTGTAAATCACTTTTCCAGCTAACCTCTTAACTCTTGACTAACCTCATTCGACCGCTTCTCATTTGATTTCCTGCCCCTTAGGATCCGTGAGTTCGCACAAAAGCCATTCGACGTCCTGCAATTCGGGTAAGTGGTATCAAGCCATACATATATATATATATATATATATATATATATATATATATATATATATATATATATATATATCCCACTGTTTAAGTATAAATGTTACTTTGTCAGAAAAATATTTTATGTAATTCTTTTTATTCTGAACAAACATGTTTGTGTCATTCATGTAGATCATATTTTGATACATAATGAATAATGATTGACTACAGATATATGTGACTTACACTTGGGTTTGAAGCTAGGGTCTGTATTAGAACATCGAACAAATGAAATATCGAATGACCTAAATGCGGACCTTGAACTCGCTATTGTGTGGGGTGCACCTCCTCACACCCCCCTCTAAATATATATACCAACTCCGAGATTGCACTACCGTGAGGAAAGGACAAATATTCTAATCTTCACTATACTGCGATCTCACAAAAAGCATATCGAGGTCCAGCATTTTTGGCCTTTAGGCCGTTCAATATTTACTCTTTTCGATGTCATGATAGGAACCCTTGAAGCTATACTGATAACCTAAGATATAGCTTCCTTAATTTCAGATGTGATTTACAGCCACACTTTTACACCTAATAAATTGACATGTCATTCATATGAAGGGGAAGATAGGTTAGAACTCTTTTTTTCTGCTTGAAATTCCATGTTTTCTTATATGATGATTTGAGAACAAGAAAGAAGTTCAGGCAAGAGATCAATGCACCCAAGGCAGTTGTCATTGTTAGGATTACTACATCCTTCATTATCAACAGAAAAAACAACATTCTTCCTGCAAGAAATGCAACTACAGCAACTACCTTTCTTAAAATTTCAAACCACCCTTTACTTGCTTTTTCCTTCTTAATTTGCAATTTTGCCCCTGCTTAGGGAGGGCTTTGATATTCTACAGTACATATGGCAGCAACATATTCTTTTGAGTTTTTATTTTATGTATGATTCTCCAACTTTCAACTTGATAATTCTTCAACTCACAGAGTTTGACATGGCATAAACTTCCCTATGAACATTTTTAAAGCAAGTGAATCGTTACCTGGAGACAAGCCCCATAACTCATCATGTCGGGTGGTGGGGTAAGCTATCCACATTACAAAACTAATATATGCCAGCTTTCTAATCACACAGCACTAGAAATGCCTGGTTTATACTGAAAAGTGCACTGGGAGTTCAACACTGATGAGGAGAAGGGAAGCCTGATTTTTCATCTGCCCTGATGTTTGCACATGTATGTCTCCAGTTTTCACTCCTTGTTTAAAACTGATCAGATAACTCAGTAAGGGCTTGTAAATAGCATGCATACATAACAGTGCAGTGTCTCTCAGGATTTCTCAGAATATTAGCCATGCTTTATTACCTTCCTCACCATTACCCATCTTAATGTTAAGACAGTTATTTGCATGCATGTCTTATTTTTTAACCATATTCTTTAGAGCTTTATTTCAAATTATATTTTATATTTTCAGGCAGTATATGTTTGGTGATATAATGAATACGATCTACATTTATGTTCTATTAAACTGGATCAGTGTTGAAACATGTCATTGAAACAGTAGTGGGTTTTTAAATCCGTTAAGGCTCTTATTCATTCTGATTTGCGATAATCAAATGCCAGCACCACAGAATTTGTCCGTTTTGATTCTAATTGCACCTTAATGGGATCTTTACTTTTTTCTTTGACAGGCCTGGGCCAATGGGTACCAGTGCTAAGATTTTCTGAATCTCAAATGGTACTGCTTTACTAGTGTGGAACATTTATATAGTTGACTATATAGTCTTTAAGTTCAAATAAATTATTTTCTTTTACACTATTCCTTTTTCTCTATTTTTTTCCCCATTATCACAATATGCTTTGTGTTTTCACTTGTATCCATCAAGCACTTTAGGTCAGGTTAGCTTCAGTCAGCGCATGATAAAATACGATGCTTATCTACTTTTCTGATTCTAAGGCTTCTTTTTATTTCATTATTTATTTAACTTTCATTAACAGTATAATAACAAAGAAATTGAAACTAAAAAATAATAACCAGAAAAAAAATTACAAAAACCATAAACCTCTATTAAACACTGTACTGTGTTTTTTTTTTTTTTTTTGGATAAATGATTGTATTCCCAAATGTAGTATTCCAGCATACCCAACCTCATCCCCCCAATACCAGAGATCAACAATAGTCATAAACCCCTAACTACTTTTATTATCTCAAGATATATAAACAAACAGATGCATTTTCTAATACGCTTTTCTTTACTTTTTATTGAGACCTTTTAGTTTGCCTTCCGTATAGTCTCAATCAGCTGCATTACTTCCTGAATTTTGGACTATCCTTAGATTTCCATCTTCCAGTTAAGGCTTTTTTGACAGCCACAACAATGATTTACACCAACTGATTCAGGTCCTACTCCTCCGGGCCCTTTCTAGCATCATCATAGATTCATAGGTAGGTACAAGGCTATTGGCCCTAGGGCCTATATAAGCCTAGCCAAAAAGGTACCCTGGCTTTCGCCACCCAAAAAAACTTTTTTCCTCTGCCCCTGTTGAGCAGAGCCACAGAGATGATCCCCAGGGTGAATTTCTTATGCAATCATCAAGATTTTTCTTGAAGATTTTTAATGTGGAGCTTTGTTTGATATAGATAGGTAGTTTGTTCCAGAGTATGGGAGGTCTCTGGCACAGGAATCTATCCCTCCAGCATGTTCTGTTCATTGTGGTGACAAGGTGTAGGTCCCTAGAGCATGTAGCTCAGCGGGACTGGGATTTCTTTAAGTGGAGCATGTCCAACAGCTCTGGGTTTGATAGCTTTGTATGTTGGGCAGAGATCGCCTCTGAGTAGGCAATATGTGACAGAGTAAAGCTGGTGTTTTGAGACAGTCTGCATAGGGCATCTGTTTGAGGCCAGTAAATCCTCTTTGTGAGGTATTTTTGCAGCCTTTCCAGTTGTTGTAGATGTCTTGTGAGGTACATACCAAAAGGGGAGTTGTACTCCATAATGGGTCTATTGAGTGACTAGTAGAGGGGAACAATGACCTTTTTTTTTTTCCTGGATGAGAAACCTTTTGTGATGAGGTGTGCCATGTAGAAGGATTTCCTGACTACTGTGGCAATGTGATTATCAAAGGAGAGACTACTGTCCACCTGTGTCCCAAGGTCTCTTATCACACTTTCGGTGTTAAGTAGACTACCCCCATGTGGTAGCTCACGGGTACAGAGTTTTTACCAAAGGGAATGACAATGCACTTTTTGGCATTGAGCTTGAGGCCATGGCTTTGACACCAGGCATCTGTCTCAGTGAGGCCCTTTTGTAGGATGTCCATATCATTAGGAGTTTCGATTATGGCTCCTAGTTTAAAGTCATCTGCGAACTTCATTAGCCAAAGACCATCTGTGTTAGCCTGTACTTCAGAAAAGTAGATACCAAGCAGGAGAGGACCCAGGACTGAACTCTGTAGTACTCCACTTGTCACTGGTCTGAAGTCGGATTTGGAGTATGCTACTTTCACAGTGTGGGTTCTGTCAGTCAGCCAATTGGCAACCCATCTTGTGACATAGGGATTTATACCTAGTTTAATGAGTTTATCTATAATTCCAGAGTGGGGGATGGTGTCAAAAGCCTTGGCGAGGTCTAGATAGGCTGTGTGAACCACCTTACCCTCATCTACGGCTTTGGTGACTGCTTCAAAGACATCTATCAGATTTAGCAGAGATGATTTGCCTTTTAAAAACCTGAACTGGGTGGGGACCAGAGTTTGGAGATTACCAATGTCTTTGTTTATAAGTTCCATGATGATACATTCCATGGCCTTGCAGACCTGACTAATTAGACTAATGGGGCAGTAGTTCCCGGGGTCCGTGGTGGCTCCGCTTTTGTGGAGTGGGACATCAGAGATGTAGTTGAGCCTGTCCTATTCCCTGATGCAACCTTTATTTTCTGCTCAACCTCCTCTTTCCAAGCTTGAAACACCTGACATCAAAAGATGTGTCCAATCTTCCTTGTCCACGCATCACATCTCTAACACTCCCCATTTGTCACTGGGAATATTCTTTGAAGTTTTGAAATGCACACTTTTTAACAGTCATGTTCACTATTTATATATCACTTTATAAAAGGTTTTATATTATGGAATGAGTGCATGCAAGCTTCATGTTCTTCAAATTTCAAACACTAGTGTGTAACAAAATCAAGTTAAAGCAACATGTCTCTGTATATTCCAGATCACTAATACTATGTTTTCTGGTGGTTGTTGTAGAATCTAAAAGGGGTAGACACTTAAATCACTCCATCATTCATGTAATTTGGCATTGGAGTAGTATTACATGCATCATATCAGTCATTCAGTTTATAAAATATCAAGAGAAAATACTGGCCCTTGTCTGTGGCTCAAACCCAGTATGTCACTCTTTCCATGCTAGTGTCACTGCATGTGGAATAAAAAGCAGACCCAAGTCAGTTAAGGAGCCTATGAAGAATGTGGGCCATCTGCGTTCATTCGAAGTCAAAAGCTAATATTTTTTCTTTCATATTCCATGACCTAAATCATTGCATACACAGCAGTCTTTCAAATGTGTGTCTCTCTGTCTGTCTGTTTAATTTGAACTTAGTCACCATTATAGGGGTTTCACAGCCGAAAGAAAAATGTGATTTAGTGAGAAGCTCTATCAAACTGTCCAGAATCTGCTTGGTAGTCTCAAAAGGACATAGAACTGCACAAAATGTAGGAAGTCCTGGGTTTTGAACCCCTGGCAACACACATTATTTTCCTTTGATATTTCAAGGCTTGAAACAATGTTTATGCAGAATATCTTCTGTTGCATTTGTGTATGTGTGTTTGTTTATAATCTGACATCTACCCCTCTCTTTGCACTCTTCAGAGTGAAAGTGCTTTGAACAACAAACTATAACCTTGCTAGTAATGTCCTTCCTGTTCATCATCACAGTGGTCAATTAATATAGTAGTAACAAATCTGCATAATATTGTGTTTGTTGTGTTTCCTGGTCACATTCATAATGACGTCACATTCCAATTAACACACATTTCCTGTGTAAGTTTGTCAGCCACACAAGTCCACCCCATTTATTTGGCTTATGGGGGCACTGGTTACTACCTCATTAGTTCCTGCAATAAAGTTTGCACTGATATGTATACAATCAGAATCTTGCTTATTACTCTCCCATGGTATAGCCTGCAACTTAATAAGTCACAGTTCCATACTTAAACACACACACACACACACACACACACACACACACACATATATATATATATATATATATATATATATATATATATATATATATAATTTCAGCATTTCAGGCCGGAACCATTAAAACCCTGACAACTCACAACCACAAAATCACAACATCGAACACAACACACAAAACCATAACACCCACACCACAAAACACTGAAATACAACACAACACCACACAGACACACACCTACACTACACATATGCAGGGGGAAATCCCCCCTGAACCCCCCTACTTATATATACTAACTGAGATCGCACAAACAGTAAAAAAAAAAAATCACACACAGCCACCACACACACACACTCATACCCCCACCTCCCTACCCTGACCCACACGTGCAAGTTACAAAAACCACTCACGCACACTCACTCACCTTAAATTGCAGATACCATCCCAGCCGAACACTTCCATACGATAACAAAAATGCATAAGCACAAATTCGACATAGTCCTATTTGCGATTATGCACTTTAGTTATTTAGAGGTTTCGGCTTCATGGACACGAATTGCTGAAATTCGATATTTCAGCAATTTGCTTTTATGAAGTGAAACCATATATATACATACATACATACACACACACACACATATATATATATATATATATATATATATATATATATATATATATGTGTGTCTCTATACATACATACGTTTTGCTTTTTACACTGTATTAATATGGTTCTGTATTAGTATATCACTCTACTCTTACAATACCCCATAATCTCCTGCTCTGACTCATCATGGTCCTTTCCCCATTCCTTTTCTTTCATAGCATGTGGTACTACATCAAACCCAGACCCCGATAGTGTAGGAGCTTTGCCACAAGGCCCAAGTCCCAAAAGTTTTCACCAATAGTTTTGTTTCTGTGCATTGTAAGCAGTTTTAAAATGAAGAGTCTTGCTATTTGTTAACTGCCATGTGCTGTAAAATGGCTGTGCTGTGATATTCCCCCCACTGAGTAGTCCTCACACACACTCACTGTCCTCTCTTGACCAGTAGACTACATTGTATACAACAGTTACTTGGTAAAAAAAATCAGGAAGCTAAGGAGACTTTCAGTAAATGAAAGAAAACTTCTACTCTGTGCCTCATTGTTAATTGCTTTGTACTGCCTATAAACTGAATGTTCTCTGTACTGACTTGAGGCTGTGACATTCCCACCAAAGGAATAGTCCTTGCACTCTGACGGCCATTTACAAAGTTGGTTATTGTTCTTTCTCATGATCAGTAGATTACATTGCATATGCCACTTAGTCTCCCCAGCTTTCTGATTTCTGCATTCAGTAAATGAAAGAAAGCTTTTGTGCCTCCTGGGTAATTGCTTTGTGAGGGCTATAAAGTGGTTGCTCCATTAATTCACTTCAGTCCCCTACTCTACCATGATACTCCCCACATAAACATTTCACCCATGATGCCCAGTCCCTATCCTCCCTCTCCAAACAACCTTACTATTATCAGACAAACATTCCTCTTTCTATTTTCCTGTTTCCCAACTTTTGTCTAACGCTTAGCATAATTTCCAGCAACTGTTCTCCCTCTCATGCTGCTTTGTACTATATTCATTCAAACTCAGACCCCTCCCCAGAAGTACATATCTATTCCATATTTCATCTTTAACTCTCCCTGAAGAAACCCTCACTACTTCCTATCTTAACTGCAGCCTCTTACTATATCCTTTCAAAATACTGTTTCGTACATTTCAGAAACATAAGGGAACCTAATTCTCTTTCTTCATATAAGATACTTCCTTCCTACCTACCTCCTAGCAACTTCCAGAACCTACCACCACTAAATATCATACAGCTCTGCAACTTCTTGCTTCCTTCTTCATGCCTTCTTCCCCATTACCTGCCATCAATAAAATATAGATCCCTTTAGTTAATCATGCTACTCTTTAGTTTATCCTCTATTCTTCTCCTCCTGAGCTTTCTTTCTACTATGATTCAATAATAGCTCTCAATCTCTCTACACCTCTATCCCAACCACTTCTTCATACTCCCTCCCAAAAGTCTCCACACAACCACTTCCAACCCTACTTAGTGACACACCCTCACCTTTACACCAAATGTAGACTAACTCCAGTTCAACACAAATCGAAATTAAGTAGAAGAATACTCTCCAAAAAACAAGAATCAATAAAAACCTAATAGTATTAAAATACTCCTAAGTGGAGACATTAACCCTAATCCTGACCTTACATTTCAAAACCAACATCAAGAAAATTATCTTCTCCTTACTGCTCTAACCCTAAAACTGTCAGCCCTAAAGCTCAGTAATCTAACTTTTGCTGCCATAAATATTAGAATTATAAGAAATAAAACTAATGAACTACAGTACTGGATAACCCATCATAAACCCGATATTCCCACTACAACTGAAACATGGCATAAATCCAACATAAACAGTTCTGAGATTAGGGTCTATATTAGATAAACAAAGTTTCAGAACTTCGAATACCATATGGTCGACACCATATGATCAAAGTTCTGAAACTTCGAAAATCAAAAAAAAAAAAACACAATCAAACAAAAGTAAGTGCTTTAAGCAGGGGGGCAAGCCTACTTAAATATATACTTAAATACTGAGATCACGCTACAGCGTAGGAAAGGGAAATCTTCCCTTTCCATGCCATTCTCCTTTAAAGTGCGATATCAGAGTTGCTTTATTTAAGTAGTGGGGGGGTGTAGGGGGGACTTGCCCCCCTGCTTAAACAATTTTTATTTACTTTTTTTTTTTGTTTGAAGTTTCCGAACTTCAATCATATGGTGTCGGCCATATGGTATTTGAAGTTCTGAAACTTTATGTAATATAGACCCTGAAATTAAACCCCATGGCTATAATATCATCCATAATTACTGTGCAATGAGGAAAGGTGGTGACATTTTGTTAAAATTAACCAACTACTGCATTTCCTTTACATCAAACCAATACCAAAATTTAGTTCAGCAGAGCCTCTTACTATTTTCCTGAAAATAAACATATATAAACAAATATGTTTCACTGTCCTTTACATCCCTCCTGGTGATAATACATGCATTATAAATGGGAATATATCCTGCACTAGATATCCATAACAATTCCACAAGAAAAAAAATGCTACTAGATAATACCAGCACCAATTGGCTGGCCATAACCACTAACTCCCCTTTATCCAGCATGAACCTACATGGTTTCACACATCTAATTAATAGTGCCACACATGATAGCAAGGCAGCAAATTCCTTATTAGACCAGATACTTGTATCAGACTCTAGCAAATTCTTCTCCACATGTAGAATGTCATACTCTGTGAACATTTCCCTAGCTATACAACCAGATATCTCGCACATATACTTAAACAAACAAACCTGTCCAAATATAACCCAGAAATATTCATTACTACCCTATCGTCTATTAACCAGAATATTCTAAAAATCATCCCCTAAATATCTTAAATAGTCTTTTCACCTCCTAGAAGGAAGAGACTAAAGCAATAATGCAGTTTGGTTATCCAAAAAACAAAGAATGCCAATATGCAGGATAGAGAAAGTGTGGAAAGAATGGCAAAATATAAAATACCACAATATCTCAAACTTCAAAATGCTCTGCATTTGTAATCAAAAGCAAATGAATGAAGTCAAAAATATATACTATACATGTACACAAATTGTTATGGTATGTGCCATGCAACACAATATGATCCTACAGAAACAGCTGCAGCAGGAACAGCATGGGGCAGGGCCAAACAGTCCCCCACCATTGCCAAGGCCTGCACAGGCACAGCATGACTCAGAGGAGGAACAACCTGAGCCTGCACCAATAGGCAGAAGGAGGCATGCCTAGTATGCCCTGGCCTTGGCAAAGAGGCAACGCATAGCACATACACTGACTCATTAGGTACCCTGGAAATGACACTTCTCTCTGACTCGCACATACAGTAAAATGGATGCCTAACTTAACACTACCTGTTTTCAAACATGTATAGGGAGTGTACTATGTGCATCCAACATAGGCAGCCCTGCAGCACCACCTGAGGCATGAGTGCCCTATTTTAAGCAATATAAAGCACTGCTAAGCACATTTTACCAGTATTGAGCATAGTAAAATCCAATTGCTCATAGCTGCACACCACGCTAACCAGTGCAATGTCTGGCAATATTGAGCAACGTTGGGCAATGTTGGACAAATTTGAGCAAAGTTGGGTAAACACGCTCACACCTACTTTACTGTTCCTTAACCAGTTAGGTCTGCCCAGCAGGAAAATAAAAAGCAGTGACAGGGCTCGAATTCAGGATACTGTGCACTATAGTCACAGTACTGAACCACTAAGCCATGACAGCATTTCACTGACACAGACATAACTTAAGTCACTGACACATACCAGTTGAGGGAGAGGTCACATACCTAACAGTCACAGCCAGCAGGACAGTTGTAGACAAACACAAACAAATGCTGTATAATTCCCTCTGAAGAGGCGTATGAGTAACCTCCCCCCAGGCCTATGCAGACAGATAACAGCAGGCCAGGCAGTGTGATGTGGGTTGGGTAGGCTATGAAGTCACAAACTAATATGCATGTAATTGGAAGCTAAGGTCTGTAGTACAGTGGTATGCCTCAAGCCAGTATGATAGACAACAGTACAGACTGAAATGGAGTACCTGACATAGCAGTGCAGGCCTAGCAAATGTGCATAAGTGTCAGTTGTACCCCTCATCCTATGTACACCCACAATAACAATCAGGTGTGCCCCCCGGGTTGAAATGTACAAATAATAGGTGCCCCCCCCCGTATGTACAAACGTTGATAAGTCTATGCAAATTGACTCATGGAAGCCCCGCAGACACAGCGTGCTTCCTGTCAATGTACAACACAAAGGTGAGCCTTGAAGTAAAAACCAACTTGATTTTTCACACACATATAGTATATATGCCCATAGTGGGCATGCTCACACACTTAAACAAATTTACCAAATTTCAGTCAGCAACATACTGAAAGGTCATACTGGGCATGCTCACACCCATGTCTGAGTACAGCAGTGAGCCACACAAATCTGACAGTTGCAGTTCTTACTCCATACAATTGTCGCTATTCACCAATCCTGCCTTGAGCACACAGTGATATGAAAAGAGACCCATATAATATATTGGACCCCTGTCATAATCAAACTATGTACTACAAGTACTTAAGTTGTTCAAAGAAAGTGAAAATGCAAAGAATATCAATAAATCTCCAATCAGTATCATCAAGAAACAATGAGCACTCCTAACATTATCCAGGCCATGTTCTGGCAAAAATATTGCCAAAGAGACCATAGAGAACCATGAAGCTTTCATTCGCTATGTCATAAATATCAATGTAAACTCATATGTTCTGAGTCAGTGCAAAGTGTAAATGAATACATGTACATGACTGACATTGCCAACATCTTGTCAGACAGGTTCATACATATTTACCCCACTCTCACTGACAGAAGGGCCCATTACCATACCTGGAGATTGTGAAAACCCAGAAATCACATATACAATGGTTAAACAGCTCTATCCAAACCTAAAAATATGGTGTGTATGGGATGACATGGTTTCCCTGGCTGTGTCATATGTGAACTCCAAAACAAACAGACCCTGCACCTGAACAGTCTGTTGAGACTCACCCTCTGTACAGGATATGAAACTGTTGAATGGGTTACAGCAACATTTGGCACACTCCACAAGTGTTGGTGCACAACAGACCATGGGAACTATTGTCTTATAAACCTAATAAGCCTGATCTGCAAGGTCATGGAGTCCATCATTATGGAACTCATAAACAGAGCTAATGGGAGCCTACAAACACCCAACCCTACCCATTTTTGGTTTGGTCAGGGGCAGATCATGGTTCCTAAACCTGCTAGACAGTTTTCAAGGCCATCACTCAGGACATACATCAATGAAATGAGCTACACATAGCCTACATAGACCTTGAAAAGCCCTTTTCCAACATCCCACACATGTCATATCCACAAAATCAACAACCTGTGCATAAACATGCATTTCATCTGATGGATTGCCAACTGGGGCACAGATAGATCCCACAAGGTAAGAAGTGTGGTCTCCCTGTTGGACTATAAGCTGGTAACAACTGCTGTCCCTCATGGCTCAGTCCTGGGACCCCTCCTGTCTGGTGTATACTTTTGAGAAATACAGTCAAACACATGAGGGCTATGGTTAGCAAAGTTTGTGGATGACTGCAAAAAGGTTGCCATAATCTATGTTTGGGACAACAGAGACGTACTTAAAAAGGGTCTCAGTCAGACAGATGTGGTGTCAAAATTACGGCCTCGAGCTACAGTCATACAAATACCACATAGGTGCCAACACCCTAAATATGGAGGTAATAATAAGGGATCTATGGACACATGGATAGTCATCTCGACTTCCAGAAACACATTCACAGTGGTTAGAAAATCATGCTGTGTGTTCCCACAAATTGCCAAGGTCTTTGCATGTAGGTCAAAGGAGGTTCCCTCTACTCATCAGTCATCAGACCCATCAGAGAGTATCACGGCACAGTTGCGATGAATCTGACTAGGCACTTTCAGCAGCTGGTAAGACGACTGAAGTGCCTCAACAAGAGGATTACTGGCCTCAAACAGTTGACCCATGCAACAAGACTGAAGTTAACTCAATCTGTACTCTTTTGCATACTGTCTACTCAGGCAATCTCTGCCCAACAGACAGGTCCATGTCCAATGCAGAACTGATGTACATGCACTATCTGAAGTAAACCCAAGCTCACTGTGCCACATGGTCTAGGGATATCATCATCACAACAATAAATAGAACATGTTGGTGGGATACATTACTAACTCACAGACTTCCCTTGCTTTGGAACAGGCTCACAACCTACATTAAGCTGAGTCCCTCACTGACACTCTTCCAGAGGACCCTTGATGAGTGTATGTGAAACTGAACTGGCACACCATGGATCACTTCATCAGCTCTACTACACAGAGGCCTAGGGAGCTAACCCCATGTGTGGTGCTAGCTGCACACTCTGGCCATACTAATATATGCCTTCAGGCAGATAGCCTATTTCCTACATATGTACCTATATATATGTAGGGGGAACACAGTATAATAAGCCAAAGATGGATGGGCAGAGATGTGTGTAAGAGGGTGACCATGACAGGGAGCCATCCAGGACTGTCCCACCCAGCACACATCCCAATGGCACAAAAGACATGAGGTGCACATCTCACCCACTGTACATAACAGCCACCAGTATCTGTACGCATTACAGTGTATGTGGTCCATGTGCCTGCTGTACAATATGACTGTACAATGAAGTACACATCCACTGTCTGTAGACCTGTACCTGTCACATAGATTCATAGGTATGTAGTAGACTATCTTCACTAAGGCATACATTAGCCTAGGCAAGTTGTGCAGCTTTCACCACCCTATTGGGTAGTCTCCTAAGCCCTAGTTCTAATAGTTAGTACCCTAAGCCCCTTTCTAGTGGGGCTGCTGATGTGATGTCTGGTGTGAATTGTCTGTTTCCCATCCACTCATCAGGGTTCCTATTGAAGAGTGTCAGCAAGGGGCTCTGTCTGATGTAAATTGAGACTCTGTTTCACAGTAAGGCAAGTGTCAGGTATGGTACTCTATCCCCCCAGCATGTTGTATTCATTGTTGTGATGAGGTTCATATACCTGGAGTGTGTAGTGTGACTCACTTTTGTTATCTGTAAATGGAGCATGTTCAACAATTATGTGTTGGACATGGCCCTGTATGATAGGCAGAGTGTGCCTCTGAGTAGGCGGTACACAACAGAGAACAGATTTAGTTTTACCAGTTGTGTTGCATAACACAACTGTTTGAGGCCAGTAATCCTCTTGGTGAGGTACTTCTATGGTCTCTACAGCTGCTTGATATGCTTATTCGAGTACATCCAAAATGGTGCATTGTACTCAATGATAGGTCTGATGACTTAAGAGTAGAGGGCCACCACTACCTCTTTTGATCCTGATGCAAACCCTTTGTTGATTATATGGGCCACATAGGATTTCCTAATCACTTTGGCAACATGGTTGCTACTTGTGTCCCCAGATCCCTTATTAACTTGTCAGTTTTTAGGGGGTAACACCTATGTGGTAGTTTGTGGGTACTTTGTTTTCACCAAAGGGGATTACTATGCATTCTTCCACACTGAGCTTGAGGCCATGATTCTGACACGACAAATCTATCTCATAGAGTCCCTTCTGGAGAATATTTGTGTCATCTGGGGAATCTATTATGGCAAACACTTTACAGTTCCCAGCAAACTTAGTCAACCACAACCCTCCTGTGTTGGCATGTACTTTTAAAAAGTCTATACCAAGCAGGAAGGACCCCAGGACTGAATCCTGGGGGACACCAGTTGTTACCGGTGTAGAGTCTGACATTTATCCAGCAACTCTTAATTTGTGGGATCTATCTGTGAGCCAGTTTGCAATCCATCTTGTGATGTATGGATTCATGCCCAGGTTGGTGACTGACTGGGGAATGGTGTCAAAGGCCTTAGCGAGGTATAGGTAGGCTGTGTGGAGCTCATTTCAATCATCTGTAGTGTGGGTAACTGTCTCAAAGAAATCCACCCAGTTCAAGGGGCATGATCTGCATTTGACAAAGCCAAACTGGGTTTGCTCAACTGTGTGAAGGTTCCCAATGTCTTTATTGCCGACTTCCATTGTGATTGGCTCCATTGCCTTGTAGATCAGACTCATCAGGGTCATAGAGCGTGAATGCCAAGGGTCTTTTGTGGCCCCACCCCTGTGGAGTAGGAAGAACGTTGCTGTTCAACATACTATGGGTACATATGAGAGGATGTAGAGAGAGGTGTAGGTATCCTTGATGAATATGGATACATCCCCACCCTATGTGGTATGATCCAGGTTCTGATGCTGGAAGGTATGGAATGAGTAGTATCCTGGTAGTGCTGGTGTGCTCTCTGGAGCCTTGAACTAGGTTTCTCTTACTGCACAGATATCAATATTCTCCATACTGAGAAGTGTCTCGAGTGTGTGCATTTGGAGGCCAGGACTTCTGGCAATGAGAAGCATTTAGCTCACTTTGTGGTTATTTGTGTTGGTTATGGGTTTGATTTGTCCTGAGTGACCGGTGTTCCACACCTGAAGTCAATGCCTCATTGGTCCAATCTGACCATGCTAATTTACCCTACATATCCACATTCTGCCCCCACCCCTCATTAAGGAAACCATGTTAAAAACAATTTCTCCAAAGCCAACTTCATGCTTCTTAAGACAGAAGTGGTGAACGTCAGGACACCCATGTAGATGGGCAATACAGTTATGACTACTGAGTCCTACACAATTGCACTTTATAAGCACTTACATGAGTGCATGGATCGTGCTATCCCAAACGGAACCAAGACACTATCCTCCAAGAAAAGGAAGCCAATCTGGTAGTTCCCTGCCTTAAACAAACTGCACAACAGAAGGAAGAAACTGTTGCAAAAGAGGCTCCCTGGTCAGCCTCCATAAGAAGCTGCTATCCCTGATAAAATCCTCCAAAGCTAGTTATGAAAACAAAATTGCCAGTAATTCTAAAGACAACCACAAAACATTCTATAGCTATGTCAAGAATCCCAGTGGCAACACTCAGATCTGCTCCAAGTTACAGCACAATGGCACTAAATATACAGACCCAACTGATATTGCCAACATCCTGGCAGATAGGATTAGTGCCCATCCCTATACCAGAAGAATGCAAAGTTGCTGTCATCATGGCTGCACAGGTAAAAACCACTCTCCAAAGCCAGCAACACAGCATCCATGGGACCAGATAACATCCCAGGCTGCATTTTACACAAACTGCAGAACGAATTGGCACCACACCAAAGTACCATGTTCAATCATAGCCTCACCTCAGGCTTTGTGCCTGCTGAATGGCGCACAGTGACGGTTATCCCACTACACAAGGGGGGAGCCACCACAGACACCGGGAACTAGTGCCCCATTAGCCTGATCTGCAAGGCCACGGAACGTATCATCATTGAACTTATAAACAAAGACAATGGTAATCTCCAAACTCTGGACCACAACCAGTTCGGGTTTGTAAAAGGCAGATCATGTCTCCTAAACCTGAGAGACTTCTTTGAAGCAGTCAACAAAGCTGTAAACAAGGGTAAGGTGATTCACACAGCCTATCTAGATCTTGCCAAGGCTTTCAACACCATCCTTCACTCTGGAATTATAGATAAACTCACTAAACTAGGTATAAATCCCTATGTCATAAGATGGGTTGCCAACTGGCTCACTGACAGAACCCACACTGTGAAAGTAGCAGATTCCAAATCCGACTTCAGACCAGTGACAAGTGGAGTACCACAGGGTTCAGTCCTGTGTCCTGTCCTGTTTGGCATCTACTTCCCTGAAGTACAGGCTAACACAGAAGGTCTTTGGCTAATGAAGCTCCCAGATGACTGCAAACTAGGAGCCATAATTGAAACTACTAATGATGTGGACATCCTACAAAAGGGCCTCACTGAGACAGATGCCTGGTGTCAAAGCCATGACCTCAAGCTCAATGCCAAAAAGTGCACTGTCATTCCTTTGGTAAAAACTCTGTACCCATGAACTACAACATAGGTGGTAGTATACTTAACACTGAAAGTGTGATAAGAGACCTTGGGACACAGGTGGACAGTAGTTTCTCCTTTGATAATCACATTGCCACATTAGTCAGGAAATCCTTCTATGAGGCACACCTCATCACAAAAAGTTTCTCATCCAGGAAAAAAGAGGTCATTGTTCCCCTCTACTCGTCACTCATTAGACCCATTATAGAGTACAATGCCCCTTTTGGTATGTACCTCACAAGACCTCTACAACAACTGGAAAGGCCACAGAAATACCTCACAAAGAGGATTAGTGGCCTCAAATACATGCCCTACACAGACCATCTCAAAACACTCCCGCTTTACTCTGTCGCATATCGCCTACTCAGAGGTGATCTCTGCCTAACATACAAAGATATGTCAAACACAGAGCTGTTGAACATGCTCCACTTAAAGAAATCCCAATCCCTCCGAGCTTCTGCCCCAAAACCTGGACCAAAATACAAACGGAGGGGGTGTATCCATTTTCATAAAGGATACCTACACCTCCAGGTTAGAGGCACAGCACAAGGCCTCAGTGACCATCCAAGTGCAACAAACAGTAGGCAAAGCTGCTTATCAGATTGTAGCCTGCTACAGATCACCTACCTTGTCTTAGGACTCTCACTCAGCATTCCTGAGAACAATGGAAAATATAAAGGTCCTACCAAACACCATGATATTAGGAGATTTCATCTACCCAAACATTGACTGGGAGAATTACTCAAGTACAAACTCCTTTGCCCAATGCTTCCTAGAGTTTATAAACTCAAACAACCTGGAACAGCTGGTCACCATGCCCACTAGAGATGACAATATACTGGACCTGATCATCACCAACATGGGGGATCAGTGTTCCTCACCAGAGGTAAACCCCTCGCTGGTAAGATCAGATCATAAAGTAATCACACTGGACATCCACATCCTGACCCCACCCCCAGTCAAGGAAACCACTGTGAAAAACTTTTCAAAAGCAAACTTCACACTTCTCAAGACCAAAGTGGAAAGTTTCAAAGCCTCCTTGCTACAGGATAATGCTATCCAATCCACAGAATCCTTTACAAGTGCATTTTATGAGCATCTACAGGGATGCATGGATCGAGCCATCCCAAGTAAAACCAAGACTCACTCTTCCAAAAAGAGGAAACCAGTCTGGTGGTCCTTGGCCATAAATAAGCTATACAACAGAAGGAGGAAACTACTACATGATAGAGCAAAATTCCAAAAAGGAAAAGCATCACTGATCATTATTAGCAAGAAGCTATGATCCCTCATAAAATCATCCAAGGCCAGTTTCTAAAGAAAAATTGCCAAGAAATCTAAAGATAACCACAAAGCCTTCTTTAGCTACATCAAACATTTAGGTGGCAACTCGCAGATATTCTCTGAGCTACTGCAAAATGGCAAAAAATGCACTGAACCAGCTGACATTGCCAACATCCTGACGGACAAGTTCAGTGCAAACTTCACCCCCAAAAGGGCCCGTGTCCATCCCAGAAGAATACAGAGCCCCAGACATCACTGAAATGCAGGTAAAAATAGCCCTCTCCAAAGCTAAGAACACAGCATCAATGGGACCGGATGGTGTTCCAGGCTGCATCTTACATGAGCTCCAAAAACAACTAAGCCCTCACCTAAACTCACTGTTCAGACTCAGCCTTACCACAGGCTATGTACCCAAAGAATGGCGTACAGCAACAGTCATCCCGCTCCACAAAGGTGGTGCCACTACAGAACCTGGGAACTATCGCCCTATAAGCCTGACCAGCCTGGTCTGCAAAGCTATGGAGCGGATTATTATGGAACTCATAAACAGAGACATTGGGAACCTCCAGACACTGGACCCTACCCAATTTGGCTTTGTTAAAGGCAGATCCTGCCTCCTAAACCTAGTTGACTTCTTTGAAACAGTTACCAAGACCATAGATGAAGGGATGGTAGTCCACATAGCCTACCTGGACCTCCCTAAGGCCTTTGACACCATTCCCCACTCTGGCATCATAGACAAGCTTACCAGCTTGAACGTTAACCCCTATGTCACGAGATGGGTGGCTAACTGACTCATGGATAGAACACATATGGTGAGAGTTGCGGGTGCCATGTCTGACTCTAAACCAGTCACAAGCGGCATCCCACAGGGCTTGGTCCTGGGACCCCTCCTGTTCAGTATATACTTTTCTGAGGTACAGGCAAGCACGGGAGGACTATGGCTGACCAGGTTCGCAAATGACTGCAAACTGAGGGCCATAATTGACTCTCCAGCTGACATAGACATCCTCCAGAAGGGTCATACAGAGACAGATACCTAGTGTCAAAACCATGGCCTCAAGCTGAATGCCAAAAAATGCATAGTCATCCCTTTTGGAAAAAACAAAGTGCCCACGAACTACCACATAGGTGATAATACACTAGGTACGGAAAATGTAATTAGGGACCTGGGGACCCAGGTAGATAGTAACCTCTCCTTTGTTAATCACATTGCCAAAGTGGTTAGAAATTCCTTCTATGTAGCCCACCTAATCATGAAAGGGTTCACCTCTAGATCAAGAGAGGTCATTGTGCCCCTCTACCCATCACTCATTAGGCCCATAATAGAGTACATTGCCCCATTTGGTATGTACCTTAATTGGCACATGCAACAGCTGTTAAGAGCACAGAAGTACCTCACCAAGAGGATCATAGGCCTCAAAGAGATGCCCTATGCAGCTCGACTAAAGAAACTCCAGCTCTACTCGGTTGCTTACCACCTGCTCAGAGGTGATTTATGCCTGATGTATAAAACCATGTCCAACCCTTAATTAATGGACATGCTCCACCTCAAGAAAAAAAATCTCTTAGAGCCACACGCTCCAGTGAATTAAACCTCAGCACAGCAAAAAAACAGGACGTGCTGGAGGGATAGATTCCTGTCCCAGAGACTTCCCCTACTCCGGAATAAACTACCTATCTATATCAAACACAGCTCCTCATTAGCACTCTTCAAGAAAAATCTTGATGATTGGATGGGAAATAGGAAATTCACTCTGGGGATCACTTCTGTGTCTCTGTTCGACAGTGGCACAGGAAAATAAATTTCTTGGGTGGCAAAAGTCAGGGTACCTTTTTGGCTGGACTTGTATAGGCTCCAGGGCTGATAGCCTAGTACCTACCTATGAAACTATGAACCTTTGAGCTTTGCCTAAAAAAGGTAATATGGGGACAGCAAGAGCCTTGGCCAGTATTCCAAAGCATAGGGGCAACAGGTGCAAACCATATGTAGCGAAGCAGCGAGGCTGGTCTATCATGTCATCACAGGCAGACAGAGACTGGATCCCCTTTGAATGACACCAGAAGCTCAGCCTATTGTTGAAGTTTATCGTCTTTCTGTTATATTGTAGTATCATGTAGGTGAAAGTAAGTGCTACTCAAGGTCAGGGTCATACCAGCCTGGGCTACATGATCATAGAGCTAATATATATCGGTTGTCATGTTGTCCTGGGAGGTATGTCTCAGATCATTCATACTGACATGTACAAAGAACATGTTATATATGTACCTGTTCTGAAGTGATGTAAGTGCTTGTGTTACGTGGCAGATCATAGCACCTGACAGACAACTGACAGTAACCTTCCCCTTGTCCAGCCGAGTGAGTGGAACATCTGTGTGACTGACTATGAAGTCACCTATTACTAGTATGTTGGGTATGTTGTTTTGCCTTAGGGCCTGTTGTGAGGCACACTGCTTTGGTGTATTATGTGTTTTCTGGTGTGTGCTTGGAGGTGCATGTTGCTTGCTTGTCTGCTTAGGAGGACACACACTCTTTTTCAGATTTATATTTGTATTTTCCGAGTATGGTAATGTGTGTATTTATGTGTGTGTTTTGCTGGTGCTTATATTGTAGGTCTATATGAGACAGTTGGTGTTGTGGTTGTATGACCCTACTCCTCCTGACTGTATTGTCCAGTATTGGGTTGACACAGCTTAGCTACCGGTTTGACCCTGTGTGTGACAGCATGTGGTGCATCAACCCATATATGATATGGTCATGGCCTATGCATACAATACACTCACAATACACCTAGAATGATAAGCCTGTGGACGTTAGCAAATGTGAAAAACTCCTTTGAGCAAATTGTCAGTGAGTAATGTCTGTATTGCATCCTGCAACTCCATATTGCTTGCTGAAGTGTAAAGACGTACTTAGTTTGGATTAAGAAAACCTCACTTGCCAACTGTGTGTGTGTGTGTGTGTGTGTGTGTGTGTGTGTGTGTGTGTGTGTGTGTGTGTGTGTGTGTGTGTGTGTGTGTGTGTGTGTGTCTCTGTCTGTCTGTCTGTCTCTCCCTGGGGAGAGAGAGCAACCTTTTTGGAGACTACTCACACCCCTTAAAAGTGGTATACTCATCTTTGTCAAGTCTGATGATGTCACCATCCTACAAATATACCTGGGGAAAGGTGAAATCCCAGTAATGTGTATAGTGCATCGTGTAAATGCGTACTGCTGTAGTATCATAATGTAGTTAGGTAGGGGTTTGAATCCTGCACTTGCCCAACTGTGTGCATGTCTCTCCCTGGAGAGGAGCAACCGTTTTGGAGATTACTCACACCCCTTAAAAGTGGTATACCCATCTTTGTCAAGTCTGCTGATGTTACCATCCTACAAATGTACCTGTGGAAAGGAGAAATACCAGTAATTTGTATAGCGTGTTGTGTAAATGCGTACTGCTGTAGTATCATAATGTAATTACATAGGGGTTTGAATCCTGCACTTGCCAACTGTGTGTGTGTCTCCCTGGGACAGAGCAATGTTTTTTGGAGACTACTCATACCCCACTTAAAAGTGGAATAATCATCTTTGTCAAGTCTGATGATGTCACCATCCTACAAACATACCTGTGGAAAAGAGCAATCCCAGTAATGTGTATAGCACATCATGTAAATGCGTATTGCTGTAGTATCATAATGTAGTTAGGTAGGGGTTTGAAGCCTGCACTTTCCAACTGTGTGTGTGTGAGTGTGTGTGTCTGCCTGGGGAAGAGCAGCATTTTTGGAGACTACTCACACCCCTTAAAAGTGGTATACTCATCTTTGTCAAGTCTGATGATGTCACCATCCTACAAATATACCTGTGGAAAGGTGAAATCCCAGTAATGTGTATAGCGCATCCTGTAAATGCATACTGCTGTAGTATAATTATGTAGTTAGGAAGGAGTTTGAATCTCCCACTTGCTGACTGTGTGAGTGTGTTCCAGGTGTGTGACACCATTGGTCAATGTGGAGTGGGTTTTTATTTTTCTAGTGTATGACATATCACAATGACAAATTTATGTACATTACACATGTAAGGTAACTGTGGGGCAAATCCATATACATACATGTGACCTCAATTATTTCATAGGTGGGTACTCTGCTTTCTTCATGAACACATCTGTTATCTTTGCCAGTGCGTGCTGGCACTTTCCAGACCTTAGGTCACTTCTGTATGCTTGTGACAAGCTTAGCCACTGCAGTGATCTCTGGGCTATGTCTTCTGTTTCACATCCACTCATCACGGTTTCTATTGAAGAGTGTGAGTGAGGGTTTAAGCTTGAGGTATATTTGAAAACTGTTCCAAAGCAAGCAAAGTCTGGCAAAGATGACTAATCATTATAGGTGTGCAACAACCTCTGTGGATCTGCAGGCAAACCCTTTATTGATTATGTGCTCCACAGAGGGATTTCCAAAACCCTTTGGTAATGTGATTATCAAAGGAGAAATGACTAAACACATGGCTCTATGTATACATTAGTACCTGTTCTGCATTTTGGCGGCTACTACCTATGTGGTATTCTGGGGATACTTTGTTTTAAAAGTGGATAACTATGCTTTCTTTGGCTTATAGCTTTACAGCATGAGTTTGACACCAGGTATCTATCTCTATGATACCCATTTTGAGGATGTGCGTGTCATCTGGAGAATAAAGTATAGCCCACAGTATGCATTTTCATCAAACGTGGGCAGACATATCCCTACTGTGTTTGCTTGCACCTAAGAAAGCTATATGCCAAACAGGAGTGGTCCCAGGACTGAGTGCAGGGGAATACCACTTGTTACTGGCATAGTACATGGAGGCTGCAAATGTTACTGTGTGTCCTACATCTGTGCATCAGTTGTCAAGCCATCCTACATCTGTGCGTCAGTTGTCAAGCCATCATCTAAGAATCGTATATGGTCAGTCTGTTAGGGTTATGTATAATACCAGAATGTGGAATGGGTATGAATTGCTGGTGAGTTATAGCTAGGCTGTGTTGACCTCCCCTCCCTCACCTATAGCCTTGTTAACTGGCTTGAAGTCTACTAGGTGTAGCAGCCATGATCTGGCCTTCAGAGAACCTAAGTGGGTATGGTGCAGTGTTTGCAGGTTCATAATGTCTCTGTTAATGAGTTATATAATGCTGTGCTCCATAGCCTTCCAGATAACATTTGTCTGGCTTATAGGGTGAGAATTTTCAGGATCTATTGTAGTTCTACCCTTAATCAATTTATGTTAACATTTGCACTGGGTGTGACAAGGTTGGACAGGTTTAAGAATAAGTATATTAGAGGGTCAGGCCAGGTTGGAAGGTTAGTAGACCAAGCCAGACAGACAGGATTAAGTTGGTTTGTACATGTGCTGAGGAGGGATGCAGAGTATATTGTGAAATAGATGCTAAGGATGAAGCCGCCAGGTAACAGGAAAATGCCTAAAATGAGGATTATTGCTGTGGTGAGATGACATGCAGGTGGATGGTGTGACAATGCAAGATGCAGTGGGCAGGAAAAAATGGAAACAGATGATCTACTGTGGCGACCCCTAATGGGAGTATCTGAAAGGAGAAGAAGAAGATGTTGTAGCTCAACCCTTGTGGACTGTGAACACCATTACCGTGTGTCATTCCACAAGTATGTAATCTGTATAGAGGCTACATCTAGACAGAGTGTTTAGGTGAGTGGTGACTTCATATGTCAGCTTGAGTATGACACAGCCAGGGAAACTGTCCAGTACCATTGCTACTTTGGTTTGGACTTTGGTAAAGAGATGTTTTAACTAGAGTGTCTGTGAATCATCAGGTTTTACATTCTTCAGGTCTGGAAATGTGGCCCTTGTGGAATGACAGGGTGGTGAAATCCGCATTCAAACTGTCTGACAAGGAATTGGTAATGTCAGTCAGATAAGTGTACTTTGTGACCATTTACATTAACTGTGACCCAATCTTAAATTTCCTCTGTAGATTATAAACAACACTAAAGAAAGCTTTAGTGTTGTCTTTGGAATCCTTGCCAGTTTGTATTTTAAAGCTTGCTTTGTATGTTTATTGAGGGATTGTATTTTCCCAATGATACTGACCCAGAGAGGGTATCCCTTCTTGGTATGTAACTCTTTTTTGGTACAACTTCACACCTTCTATTATATATTTAGTTTATGGCAGGGGACCATGAGACTAATGCACTTTTACTATATAAGTGATAATTTCTTGTGTTTGTGATAGCACATCCATGCAACCCTGTAGGTGAACAGTGTGCATTACTAAAGGATTATGCAGCTGGGACAGTGTTAACCTTAGTAATGCAAACCAATGACAGATAGCAAAAACTGCATCACTCACAGCACAGTGTCAACCCGTGTCATACACACACATACGTACTCAAGTTCCAAAATGTGTGTAGTACAATGCATACTGGCCACCAATAGAAACTATGGAGTGTTAACACTGGCCAATACAGGGCATCCCACCCTGCCCATGTGTCCAATATACATGTACATGCAGACAGTGCACCTCCACCATGTTCACAAATGGACACCTGCAAACCTGTGTTGCACACACTCCACACTTACTGTCCACTGTATAACGCATGCTGACACAACTACACACATCAGCCAAGTGGCACATGGGCAAACAAAACACAATTGGAATAAACACTGGTGAAAACAATACAACATTGCTAATTACAGCTTTAATGCATCATGCCTGCTAAGTTACACCTTCAAGGATATCATTATGCTTTACTGCCGACAACATACTACACATTCAACCCTTGCTATACTTTATTAGTCACCCTGTGCATCAGCACCATGTTAGCCTGTTCCTGCATCAATGTTACAGATAACCGGAGGTGGCACAGGTTTCATCATATGCACAGGGTGTGTTGGTTTGCCAGAGGCCTACACTGAGCCATACAATCGACATGTGTGTGTGAGGGCCATGAGTACTATTATGGGCCAATGTTGATGTCATGTGTGCGGGTATGTGTTTGCCCTAGGTTTCTGGTTTGTGTGTGTCTGCATGCACACAGTTCCACCATGTGGCTGCCATATACGTGGATTTGTGAGACAGCTACAGACTATACCTGGCAGGCTTTACAGATCACCGTCTCTGGCCACGGATACGGAACCTGTGCCTGGCAGGGGTGCTACAGACAGTATCAGGTACTAATCCAGATTGCGTACTTTCTGAAGAGGTTGACATATGTCCACTGTATCCAGGTCCCTGCTGGGACTGGCCAGAGCCACGTGCATGTGGTCTGCCAGGATGGTCTATGGACAGTCCCCCCCAACATTGCTGGGGCTGGTACTACGGGAGCGTCTGTGACTTGCTGGATGTCCACGGCGACCTCCAGCTGCTGATGTTGCTAGCATACATCCACGTCAATGTCTCAACCATCCCGCACTGTCCTGACACATGGACATGACATTGTGGAAGACATTTAACGTCTCACCCCAATGTCTGTCAATGACCTCAATGTAGTTAAATATGGCACCTGCCAGGTCACTGATACTGTCCTTTACAGAGGTGTTATGAGCCCTTGGTGCCCTTAGTCCCTGTCTGGTGTACTGCTCCATTCATGTCTGTGCCTCCATAACAGCTTGGAACATGCGTGTGGTAGAAAGAGGTGTGGCATGTCTGCCAGGGGCATGATGACCAGCAGTGCTCTGACGAGAACCCCTGGGCATCTGCCTATGTGGTACCGTTCCAGACATCTAGCTATGGCTGATGTGTCCTGATACATGTGCCATAGATACCAAACTGTCCTGGCCAGTGCCATCCGTACACTGTCCCTCAGCTAAGGGCAATGGTGATGATAGATGTACAGGCAGTATGACTGTTTGCATGGATGGGGTGGAGACTTGTTTAATGTCAACTGGTGGCCCAACAACAGACCCTGACAAACCTGCCTGTGCCTCAACACACCTATCCTCATCATCACTGTCTGTCTCAGTGACATCAGGTTTCCTGCTGTACTGAACCAGCCCCACCTCGGCACCTGTGAGAGGAAAACAGGAAACGCACTTTAAGACCTGAAAATGACTTCAGACCACATGCGCACATGCACACACACTAAAATACACTCCTCCCTAAAGCAGACACACACAACACCAGCAATCTCAGAACATACACAATAGCAGGTGATGGTGGAGTACAGTATCACAAGCAAAACAGTCGTATCATACATGTCAGCATGCAGGACATGTGTTGCTCAACAGCGTGCAGTGCAAGTGTAGACGGTCCTTGTTACTAACAGTATACATGGCTTTGATGCATGTGTTTTGTTATTAGGTGATGGACCTTCCCCTGGAACACAATGCATGCATGGACACAACATTGCTGTGCAGGTATTCATAACCATGTAATGTACTGTGCACCATAACTCACAGGTGTACATACCATTGGCTGGATGTGTATCTGTGTGTCAGATAGGTATCCAATGCTGATTACAGCCTCTGTGTCTTTAGAAAATAATTGTGGACACATTTTTAGCACATGCATGATGAGTATTCACACATCATCATCACTAGTGCATGGATAATTGATGGAATACCATTCGGCCACATACCCAATGTACAGTACTTATGGTGAGTGTAGATCATATTGCAGACATGCCAGTCTCATCCATGACATGGCATGCTAAAACACAACTGCATATTTAAACACTACATTTACCCAATGTGTTATATGACCTAGCCACTCAATAGCATCACAAGACATATGTATCAGTTGTGCAAATGGTGATTGGTATACATATTGTTTAGAGGTGCACATGTGTGCACACACGCAACATTAAGGTGTATAGCAATGAAAGCTATGTGTAGTACTATGGTTACAATAACTGGATGGGGTATAGTACCATAAGCCATCATCATGAAGCATCATGTGGTCACTCAAGGCTACAAATGTTTCCCAAACCAGCACTAATCATACTGCGCTGGAACTGTACTACCTTGGCTACATTCACCATTTCACAACCAGTTGTTAAGTGAGTTTGTAAGGACGCCAATAAGGAGCATTCCCTAACATGAATGTGTAGTGTGTTGCAGATTGTTTAAATGCAACATGATGGGCCTCTACCCCTCAGGTATATTATGTGTAATGTGTGGATGAGATTTTGGATACTGGAGTGTGTCTTTACAGAGGTTTTGGGGAATCCTTTATGTGTAGCATGTTAAAATGCTCTGTGTATGACATAGATGTGTATGTTATGCGCATGTTGAGTATCAACTATGCCTATCCAATGGTCACTACAGTCTAGCCACATTTGTTTGAGATGGTCTGGGTATTGCATGTGTTTGAGGCAGCTAATCACATTAGTGAGATGTGCGTGCTCTTACACCAAACATGCACAGCATGCATTATGGGTAGGTGTGTTACATGTGTACATGGCCTACACCTTAAATATGATATGCACTTTTCATTTCCAATAATAAATGTAGAACACACTCACCAGCATCTGTCCACTGCCTTGATGTCACCCCAGAGGGACCTAAATAGAGATGAGACAGTTTGTCAGTGGCCACAACTGTGGCATTGCTACTGTGTGTTTGCAATCGTACAGAACAACAGTTTACATTCACTGGGCTACAGATTATGTTCCAAATGATCTGTATTGCACAACAACAGGCTCCACATCTTTAAACGACACACTCCACATATCACATATGCATGATCTATCAATACAGATAACAGTAGTCTAAAGATATGCCATGTTACCTGTATGCTCCATGTGTGCTTGCTGGGTGGCTCCAACCTCCATCATGGTGTATGTCTGCTGCTATTATTGTTGGGCAGGTGCCACTAGGCTCAGGAGCAGCTCCTTCACTCTGGTGAGGGGGGGGTGGATATAACACCACCTCCTGTTGCAAGCTGTTGTTTCTGCACATCAGCAGCACATTGATGGACATGTCTGAGAAGATCACTGCAGTGGTGGCATACCTTCTCATATGTCCAGTTATGCAGGCCTACCTCATTTACCCTGTGGACAACATCTTGCCAAATTGCAGTATGCTCCTGCTGGTCCTGGCTGGTTTGTGAGAACATGAGACGGTAGTGCAGAATCATACTGCTAGTAATGATATCATATTCAGCACTACTGTAACTGCGATGGTCCATGATCCCTGGAAGACATAAATTCAAAAATATGTCTGAGCAAGTCATATGGCACATTTAACATTATACATTATACATTACACAGTATAGCTATCACTGAACTGCCATATATAGAAAACCTATAAGCTAACCAAGAGTGAAACACTGTAACTGCCACTTATCACTGCTCACCCCACAACTGCTTGAAAGTGCCTTGCTCACTCTCTATCTAATGAACCATGTTCTGCACAGCAACAAAATAAAATCACTATATAAGGCTATACAAGAATACCTGGCACACTGTATGCAACACAACGCACCACCTAGCCACAGCAGATATACATCAAGCTGATGTGTAAAGAAATATATCATCCATCACAATCAGTGTAAGGTCCAGTAAATGTATTACTGTTATACCACACAACTTGCTAATGGTAAACCCATGGCCAAAATATGTGCACAATTGGGAATATAGGTTGCATACTGCTGCAGTACACTATGGATGTTGCTAGATATGCAGTTATATGTTTTACCACACATATGTCAAAGGACATGTTACAGACATACCCACACACACATCAGACATAATTACAGGACACAAAGGTATGACAACTCAGATAAGCTTTCAGGGTGTACTATACAGTACTGTGTGTCAGTACTTACACAACCTTAATCTTGAGAAATGTAATTTGTGATGAATACAGGGACCGCAAAAAAAGTGGATGCAAGCAATGTGGACATACACCATACTTTGCTGTACAGGCCCAGAGCTTCAAGTAGTACTACAGTACACACAGGATTTGCATTCAACATTGGAATCAATCAATAATCATAGATGTAGTGCTTTAGCCAACAATGACACACCCTAGTTTAAGCCAAGGGACTTAATCACACTGTATGCAATAGCACTTGTTCTGCCTAGCAACAGAATACACAGCTTTTGCTAGGATCAAAGCAAGGACCCATAATACCATGACATAAACAGTTTTCCACTAAGCTATCCCACAGATGCATATCTTTGACATATTCAAAAACATATTGACCATTACAGTCGGTCAACAGTACAGAGAATCTATTGCAACAAGTAGATGTAGATGTGTATGAGTATATATAACTATATATAACTATATATATATATATATATATATATATATGTGTGTGTGTGTGTATATATGCATATACACATCCATTGGTCTACATATACATATATATGTATGCACATATACATTTCACCTTTCATAGTGAGAATATCAATTATACAAAGGATGTAAGGTGTACATTAATGTAATAAAACCACACAGTCTTGGGATAAATGCATTGAAGGTGTTCACAGCCCAGGTAGCTTTAGCAGGCCTTACTGGCTTCAACATTGCAAACTGAACAAACCACCCACAGTGTTTAACCACCACATGTCATATACCAGCACTGTATGCTGTCTTATTTGTCACACACTAAAACCTACTTACAAATATGCGCATACTAACCTTCAACAACATATATATCTCCACCCTTTACAAATAGGTGCAATATGTCCCCTGCTCTATGCACATATACAGATATGAATATATATGACACATATATATTTCTTCTATGTGTGGCATACACACACAAGGTCCACACTCTTCAAAGTCCCTGGACCTCACAGCTGAACTGTTGGGATTTGCTGCAACACAAACAGGTGTCACATATGAATACACACTAACATTAGGGGGGTATATATGGCAACAGATGCTAGATAAGCATACTAGACTGCTACAGCACTTGCCAATGCTAAGCTACACTTTAATATGAATATCATGCATGTGTTGTTCTGTCACACCCGTGTTTATATAATGTCAGCGCTAATCCCCCCAACAGCCATTGGCACACTAATGTACAGAACACAGATAACATGGATCAGATCTTTGACATTTAATGCTGAGCTACACATTTCACAGGTATGTCCCACTGCCCACAGGTACACACAGTATTGTCCATAGCAGTAGTTAAGCAGAACATCTGTGCAGAAAGAAGTATTGCTGCCACATATGAATGGTTCACATTATGCAGACTATTTTTCAATAACATCTACTACATGCCAGTAAATACATATGTGTTACATACCTTTCCTTTGTATGATTTGGTAATATTCCTTTTTCTTTTATCTTTTCTCTGTCTCTCTCTGTCAGTCTCTGCAATAGAGTGATTGAGTTTGTTGGCAGAGATTGCAGCCGGCTTTTGTAGAAATTTGCACATGAGCATGTGATGGCCTCTGCACCAATTAGTGGCCACCATTTGATAATTGCATGCAGCCTGCTGTGTAGTAATTGCAGTAATCCCTGTCATAGCAACCCAGTACTATAAATTGCTAATTCATGTAGGCGTGGCCCTTTCAGCTTTCCAAGATGGAGATCATCCTGGTTTGCTTTGGACATCATTGTTTAAGACATTAGGTTGGTATAGTTCTTATATCAGAAGCCAGGGGTGTAGCCAGAGATTTACATTTTGTACTCAGACCTAATGTTGAGTTTTCCGAGGTGGTGCAGCAGTAGCATAGTTGCCTCAAAGCAAGAGGTTCTCCCGTTCTTTTCTCTGCTGGAGTGCTGGGAGTGCCTTCTGTGTGGAGTCTGCATGTCCTCCCCGTGGTTGGGTGGGCATTCCAAAGACATGCGTAAATGGGCATGCCTTCGTTGAAGTTTGAACATCGAGCTGGCACCTCGTCGTTCCTGAAAAAAATCTACTGCCAATAATTAGCAGACCGGAGTTCTGCTGTGGCGACCCCTAACCGGGAAAAGCCAAAAAACAAACAACAACAACTTAGACCTAATGTTGCTGCTTCCAGTACCCACTTGTCAGTGTAGAAATGTACTCACCCCTCAAAATGCTACCCCAAGATACATGGAAGGATGTACTTTCTTTTCAACTGTTATAAATAACTGCCATACAAAGCTAGTTATTGAGATGTATTCCTTTGGCAGAAGAATTGTTTGTGAACTGCTATTCTGTGAATATTCATTTACTCAGTTCTAAACAGTTTGTGATTTTTTAGTGTTGACATTAGCACAAGCTGCTCAGAAAGACACATTTCAGTACAGTGAGTATGCTTACCTACATCCTTGGTAGACCCTGCACACACAGGTATATCCTACATTTGGGTAGGGTTGCAGAAGTACAGAGAGCGCAAGTACTATTGTGTGGATTTTATCTTGCTGGACTTGCAGGGTTGCTGTGTACATGTTAGTTTATCAAGGCAAGTAGTCTGTCTGCGTAACTCCCAACTGTGGACCTATCCACATGATAGCCAGAGAATAGCCTTTTTTTTTTGTCTGTGCACCACACAGGTCTTTTCAGCAATAGAGCAATGGCATTCTTACAGTTGGTTGCTACCAGTACATGGCTGCATCCGTTTGTATTTCAGTGTTGTATTCCTACATAAGGGTATGCTTCCGAAACTCCTTCCAAAGCTATTTGCACAGTGTGTAACAGCAGAAAGGCTAATATGCCTCTGTGTTTCTGCCTCTGCCAGATCTCTCAACCACTCAGGTACATATTTGAACAGACTCAGGGAAAAGTAAAGAAAAAGTCAGGCATGGTCAGGGACACATTTAAAATATTAGTGCCATTAAGTTGAGACATTGAGAGAATCAGAGCATATGAATTAATACACCTTTTCTGAAGTAAAAGAAGTGTCTAACTCTTAATTATTGTCATTATTCATTAAGTGTAATTCACCACCTTTCTGGTCAAAGTCAGTAGTTTTCGGAGGGATTCTGAGGGACAGAGCTAACATTTGTTTCAAAATCAGGGACATCTGAAAATTAGGGACAGTTGGGAGGTATGGCCTCTGCCCTAAACAGATATGCCAGTGTTTGTCCTGCTGTGATACTGTGTGAGGTTGTAAAGTGATGGTTTAACATTATTTCCTGCTAGAATGGCTGCTTCTCTTATCAGAGTCATGTAATGTAATTCCACAGCAACTGTTGGTCAACATCCACAGAACAAGTTGTGTGGTATGGTATTCCTATTTTTCCTTTACATTCACTCATTCTGATGCATGATATATTTATTTAAGCACCAACTTGATGTATATCTGCCATGGCTTAGTGGTACTTCATGTTGTGTAGTGTGTGCAAGGTCCGGGGTTCGAGACTGACAGGTGTTTAATTTTGCTCCTGAGCAGAATAAGGGCCCTCACATACAGAGTGACTAAGGCACTTTTAAGCATTTTCAAGTGGGTTTGCGCATTGCTGTGCATTGCTTAGCCAAGCGCAAACAAGGGCAAACTCACGCAAACCCACTAACTACTGCTTAATAGTGCTTACTCCCTCTAACCCCCGTGCTCATTTCTTTGAAAGAAAAGAAAAATGGGGAGATAGGAAAATGGTGAAAAAGGGGTACAAAGAGGGCAAGATAGTATGGAAAATAGTTTGGGATGTGCAGGACAGGTGTAGGGAAGGTCCATAGCTGCCCATTTCTTAAACAGCAACAGCTGTGCATATGCAATAAATTTGGAGGTAGATATTAAACCTTCAACCCCTGAGAGAGGGGTGAGGACAACAAAGTATATTGTAATGCCAATTAAATAATATTTCATGTGTCCAGTGGACATGTGTGCAAAATGGGCAGCTATGTATGGGGCGTAATTTTTTTTTTGTTTGGGAGCAGATTGCCCCCTTTTTTTTTTTTCAGGTGAGAGTGGAATGTGGGGTAGGGGAAGTAGATATATTTGGGGAGGTAGGTTCAGCAGGTAAACAGACAAGACAAACAAGAAGCATACAGGGGTGGTATATGACACATGTGTTGGGTCAACACCTTTGACGGGGAGAGATGTTTGGAAATCGCAAGCCCATGAGTCCCCAGATGGAAACAGTGGCACTGAGGTCCCAACCCATGGGCAGTCACCACTGCACCTTCACAGCCCAGAGGGTAGCTGTGCTGGGGGCTGTGTAGGAGGGGCAGGCTGACCTGGGAGTTGCGCCACTCAAGCCTCAAGCTGGCATAGAGGTTCTGCAACAGAACGTTCAATCTCTCTACACACTACAGCCCGGACTGTTCGAAGGGTGATAGGTGGCCCTCTTCCACCCACGCTTGCATAGGAGGGCCGAGCCCCATCCCCTGCAGTGCTTCCACCTGAAGGTGGCACAGGGCCAATGGAGGAGGAGGTCCCAGGCTGGGCACCGGATTTGCTGGTGCCAGGTGCCATGGCCAGCTGAGGTGGGACAGGTGGGTCCGCTGGGACCGGCCATCCCATACAAACTATGTTTTGGGGAGTTTAATAAAGTTATGGGTTAGTAACAGTCAACAGCATTTCCAATTGGTTATAACAGCATGCAGAAGTATTCCCATTAACCCAACACACCAGATTTTCAACAGTTGAAAAGCAAGCATAACACATGCATATATAGAACAGCAGTGGACATTACAACAGCATGCAGATTGAATTGATGGCAACAGGCCAGCAATACTGTGGTATTTTAACAGGGCACATGCATAGAAATAAATGCAAATAGTTATAAACCAATAGGACATATGATCCAACAAACGTTTTGAGATTAGACATACCGATTGAGGTGTGGAATTGCATTTTCTATGCATATAAAGTAGGGTGGGAAAAGATAGCTCAATTAACAACTTGTATATCCTTCTAGTTTTCACTACATTCCTATTAACTGCAGTTATATGTCCCTTACATGTATTATTACACTACCCAATGTCCTTATATTGTGTAATTGGTTTTGTTAAATCATTATATACATGAGCTGTATCTTACATACAAACTGTCCAAGATGCAGATGTTACTGCAACATATTTTGAGAATTGCTCACACACACTACTGCTGAGATGGTACACTGACAGCTCTACTTTCATATCATTATCTAGATATGTTCAGGTGAAAGTATCAATTATATGTTAACCACTCCCTACATTTCTGGCAGCACACTGGCATTTCTGGGGAACACAATACCAAGCTACTCTTGTGCCAGATTAAACTGTACATGCTGGGCATGAACCAACAGTTGAGGGCTGTAAATATGCATAAAAGCTACTGGCACTCCCTTCATCCACGTTATATGGGCTTACCCAAGTGTGGGTTGACACTGCTTAATACAACACTACTATTTGTAGACTGCAACAGTACAACAACATATCTAAAAAATGACACAGATGCACTCAAGGAATTCGACATTTATTAAAGTATTATTACACCTTTATTTATTGGGTTAAAACACTTTTTGAAGGTTTGAAGGCACTCTCATTTATTTTATATAACAGTACATGCAGAATAATTACTAACCTGCCTCATGACGCAGCCTTTGCAGCCCATCTTCATGGACTTGCTGATTCATAGACCGGACACCTGCAGCTGTGAAGTAAATGCAGTGATATTGAGACATACCTATCCATAGTATAGACAAGCATAGCAATTCTTAACTACTTAATACAATGGCTACTTACTCAGTATGGGGGCATTAGGCATCGCATGGGATTCCTGGATCCACTGGTCCAGTTGATCCTCCCTACATCACTTCAGGTCAGAATAATGGGGCCTGACCTGCTCACCAGTCCAAGTAACACCAGTGGCACTGGTGTGATCATGAGCAAGACTGTTCCAGGCCTCCATTTTATATTGTGTACCATTGTAGTGGCCCCACAAAAGTCTTTCCTCATGATTGTGGGCAAGGAGCCAAACCATTACTTTGGACTCCTCAAATGCCCCAGCGTTGTGCTCTAAATCAAGTGCCTTCTCCAACACCGGCCATGCTAACTGCAGAAGGAAGCTACAACCAGTTATAGGAAGTATTCCTGCCTGTGGAGCTTAAATATGCCTCATTTCCCGCACTTATTTGTGATTGGCCAGTTTTGAAAAAACTCAGCTGTAGGCACACCTGCTTAGCTGATATCAGCAATGTTTAAAATTCCTTTGATAGATATGTGTCTGTTGAAAGTGCATGTTTATGAAATGCTGTCATGGCTTAGTGGTTAAGTACTGTGACTATAGTGCTCACTATCTTGAGTTCGAGCCCTGTCACTGCTTTTCATTTTCCTACTGAGCAGACCTGACTGGTTAAGGTACAGTAAAGGAGGTGTGGCCATGTTTAACCGACTTTGCTCAACTTTGCCTGACTTTGACCAATGTTGCTCAACGTTGCCCGACATTGCGCTGGTCAGCGCAGCTGCGTGCATTTATGTTGTGATAGCGCTTGTTAGCGCGGTGCACAGCTATGTGCACAGGCATTGCGCTGGTTAACGCGGTGCACAGCTATGAGCAATTGGATTTAAATATGCTCAATACTGGTAAAATGAGCTTATCAGTACTTTATATTGCTTAAAATAGGGTACTCATGCCTCAAAATGCATAACCATTTCACTTTCATATATATATATATATATATATATATATATATATATATATATATATATATATAATTCGTTCACTACTACATTTAACTTTTCAATGCTTTTTACAAAACTTATACATAAAAAATGTCAGGAAATATTTTTGTATACAGATTTACAACAGAAAATGGAACATGCAGTAGTGGGACTCAAACCGGGAATGCCTCCTCTTTGTGCGAAGGCTCAAACCACTACACTATCACTATTTTGCTTAATTTCATATATTTTTCTTATTATCCTCTTCTGGTGTCTAAACTGCTAACTGTAGCTAAGCAATGGGCAAACTCGTGCAAACGTGCAAATACGGGCAGCTATATCAGATGAAATAAAAAAAAATTTTAAATCTTTCTATTTTTAATTTTGTCAGTTTAACATATGGGGGAGTGTAGTGTTACATTGTGTGCATGTGAGTAGACTCGCTCATGTAACTTGACATTGCAGCATTTCTTCATTGCAGGGGTGTGGATTTTTGAACTGCTCGGTAGTCCGACATGCCCCCTACACTCGTCCATGCTCCATGTAAGCTTTAGAGTTGAGGCAGCACATCCTCATTAATATGCATGGCGCGCTGCCGTCATACTCTTAGACTGGTGCTTCCGTGTAAGACTAATCTAGTCTTGCACAGAAGATTAGTAAATCTGGGGTTCAGTAAATTCAAAGCAGTTCTTGGGTTTGGATTTACACCTAAACAAAATGCTTGTACTGATTCACAAGAAAGGACTCTTCGTTTCCCTATTCCTATCTGCAGGGACATGAGAAAAATTTGTGAAGTGATTTCCCATAACTGGAACATTGTTACCAGTTCTCATAATCTCTCCTCGGTATTAGGTGAACTCCCCTTTTTTTCTTACAAGCATACTATCAGGACTAATTTGGAAAACAGGGACACTAGGACATCAAAAACGTTACAGACCCTGATGGCATGTTTGAATGTGGGAAGTGTGTTTGTTGTAAATATGTTTTAAAGCACACTATGTATATGTTTAAACATAACAGTTACAAAGTAACTTTTCACCACCACTATGACTGTAAATCATCTAGTTTAGTTTCTGCAGTGGTCTGTGCTTCTTGTGACTCATTTTATGTTGGGAAAACTAGTAGAAAACTATCGGAGAGGAATAAAGAGTATTGCACAGCCATTAGAGGACAGGATCCAAGAAATGCCTTAGTGAGACATTCTGCTGCCTGTCCTAATTTTGACATGTTTATTTTCTTTGTCTTGGAACAGGTGGATATGTTTTTTGGGGACTATGCTACTTTCTTGGAATTTAGAGAACTAAAGTGGCAGCTCCTTCTGGGAGCAGACTGTACACCACGGTTAAATAACAATATTAACTTGAAATGTGCCTTAAAATGGTTTGACTGATCTTTTACTGCTGCTGACATTAAGTTTCAGGTTTCACAGTTTCACTATGTGTAACTACTGCTTACTGTTTGCAGGACACACCCATTGATTTACTATTCCTTTGTGACACAGCTTACTTTCTGTTAATAGGTTACTGTTGACTTTTATGACTTTGCGTGCACTACTGACTAACTGTTCTATGCCATTACATTTCTTTCTGATGAAGTTCTTTGATAATAAAAAACGAAAGCATGCTCAACTATCGGCTTTAGTATTACTTTTTAGTCTTCATTTTTATGGTATGATTTAGCGGAGGAAGTTTTTATGTGCATATATATATATAATGTGTGTGTGTCTATATATATATATATATATATATATATATATATATATATGTGTGTGTGTATATATATATATATATGTGTGTGTGTGTGTATATATATATATATATATATATATATATATATATATCTATATATCTATATATATATATATATATATATATATATATATATATATACGACAAAACCGACTAGTAGAAACTCGAAGAAACACTATTAAAATGCAGAAAAAACTTCAAAAACAAAATCATCCCCAAGGGGGTTGCTACAGAAAACAAACACTGGAGACAGGAGCTGATTGCTGAGCGCTTTCGTTAGGTTTTATTACTACGAACTTCTTCAGAGTGATACATTAAATTAAAATACTTTACTTGTTTAAATAGTATTGAGAATGCACACAATTCAAACGAGGTATAGAATGCAGCGTTTTGATAGGGTAGCAGTGTAAAGAGACTGTCTAAGTGGACCAATGCAAAAAAAGGACAATATAACCAATGGAGATGTGCAGAGTGTATGAGTGGGCGTCTTTAGGAATACTATCAGCCTAACCATTTTAGTGCATATTTCATATTGATATTTTCATTAAGTCCCGGTGATGTTTCGGCATCGAGGAGGAGTTGCCATTTTAATTCTTTTACTTTGAGTAAGGTTTCACAATCACCATAGAATTCTTGTACTTGCTCGAGTACAAAAAACTTAAATTTGCTGAAGTTGGGGCAGAGGGAGCTGTGTCTGCCTAGTGCATTATGATGGTCTTTCTTGCTCTATCTAAGAGCTTGTGAGCAGTCTTTCCTATGTAGAAGGAGCCACAGGTCTCGCAGATGGCAGCATAAACTACAAAAGCAGAGTGGCAGTTGTAGGTGCCATCGAGGTTAAAAACTCAGTTGATGTGTTGGAAAGTGAAGCTGGAGCCTGTGTAGATTAAGGGGCATACTACACATCTGTTGCATGCCTGTTTGGCTGCAGGTAGGTGTCTGTGCATCGGCATTGGGGGGATTCCTAAGGATGGGTGTTTCTGTTTAATCAAAAAATTGCCTTAGAGTCCAGGTCCTCTTGTAGGCAAAGGTCGGGGTGCTGCCAAGGGCTCGAAAGGAAACTTTATCTGCCCTGATTATATTCCAGTTCTTGATAATGATATTTTTTATAGGGAGCAAATCCCTACTAATGGGGGGTTGGAAAACTGCAGCTTCTGTCCGTGCCCGTCACCATGTGGCTCTGTTGCTTGGGGGTAAAACCGTGAGTGTGAGGATGCGTCTGTATCTCTCCTCGCGGTACTGGGCGACTTCCATAGATACTTGTGAGATCAGGGAGGGCGGATAGTTTCTGTTCAGGAACAGACTGTAAAGGAATTGGCTTTCTG
>NC_056749.1:174623159-174655659 GCF_019279795.1 Protopterus annectens
CCAAATGCTTCTCTACTGTACTTTTTTGCAATTTCCACTTCACCAAGTGCATATGTATGTGCTGATTCCAGTCTTTGTTTGAGCAGTTTAGTATTTAAGGATGAGTGGGTAACAGTGCCCAGCTTGCAGTCCTCAGCTAACTTGGTCAACCATACTTCTGGGATATTGGACTAGACATCTCCAAAATAAATGCTAAACATGAGATGTCCCAGCACAGATCCCTGTGGAAACTTATTAGTTACAATCTTACATTCAGAAAGGGTACAAGCAACTTTCACAACTCCTCCAGCTGTCAAATAGTCTATATGCAATCCAGGGAGTAACACAGGGGTTTACATTACATTTGTCAATTTTTTTAACAATACCAGATGGAGTCAAAAGCCTTGGACAGATCAAGATAAGCAGTGTGCATTGAGTGACCACTGACCACAGCTTCCATAACCTTTTCAGTCAAGCTTACTAGGTTGTGGAGACCAAACCGATTGGAGTCTAGAGCCCTTAACTTGCCTGCATTTGCATAAATTTTGCATGGATTTGCACACAAGGCTGATGGGCTTATAATTGCCTGAATCTGTAGAAAGGCAGCCCTTGTGTGGGAGAGTTAAAGTGGCTTTTCTCCAAGCAACAGGTGCAAACTCTTTGGAAAGTTAGAGTTGGAAAAGATAAGTAGAGGCTCAAATAAATTAATACTTGTCACTAGAGAAATAGCTAAAGTATAAAAACTGGAAATAATGAATTACAGCACATCAATATGTTACCTTGGTGTTAAATTCAACTTTTCTAGGGAAATTCTTAGAACTCCAAAGTATGCATTATATATGGCTGTCCAATACACACATTTTATCTGCAGACTGTCCAACAGTTAAATAACAACCAAAAATTTACTGTCAAATAAAGAAAGTCACAAAATATTACTGCACTCAAAAAGTTTGCAGAAGTCAGATAAAATGTGTCCTTCCAAGCCCACAGTAGTTGAAGAACATATTAACATGTATGTAATATTTTGCACAGTTAATGCTGGAATGCACATCACTGATCTTTTTGTTCATGCACAAATTCTTCTTGTTAGTTTGTTGATGTGAATGTTGAAAGTAATAAAACACTTTGCATTACAGTAAGCCCTGTGTTTTGTGCACTAAGTACTGAAATGCAAAAGCAGCAGATTTTAGAACTTGGTAAGCCCAAGTTCCTGATGGAACTTTTATTGAACCCACTGATGTATAAAGCAAGTTAATTAAAATCAATTTCTTTATCACAATTGTCCCTGCTCCATCTCCCAGTGGGCTTCAGAAACTGAGCTCCAGTCTGCCAATGACTATACTTCAAATTTACTGCATAAAATAAAGATAAATTGCCCTACACAGTTAAATGCCAACTGCTTCTAAGGTGTCTTATTGTGTACATCGCTAGCAGAGATCAATTGCATTAGCTTCTAATTTCTAAGTTAGTCAAACACTCTATGTTAAAGTGGGTTATGGAATCAGTCAAACTGAAGCTTAATCACTTATCTGTTTGGAAATATAAGCAAAATGTATTTTGTAATTTTAATGAATAAATCTTTGCTTAATATGCACGCGCCAACAGAAGACATTCATCAAATATCACTCTGCGCAACGTGTGTTTGTCAGTATCTTAAAGTCTAAATTAAGGGAGTCTTACTTTGCTCCATTACAATGTTCCCTTTTTTTGTTTAACTAGGATGAATTAGTAAAGGGGAAAGTCACAGCCAAGTTATAAATTCGTGTGATGGTGCCCTGCAAGGCATTAAATTAAGCTTTCCATTTTTTAAGCTATAAATTGTGCTCTTGAATGTTTAAGCTAAGTAGTCTGCAAAAGGTATGTATTTTACAACCATTGTGATAGCATGGATAAATGCAGGTTCTCTGCAATTCACCTTGATAGTCAGGTGGATAAAGCCTAGACTGAATTGAGATACAAGGGACTGTACTGAATTAAAATTTGTGTAGTTGAGTGTAAAATTTATTTTAAATAGATTCATCTGAAATGACAGTTTTGGAAGAGAAGCTTCTTTACATATCATATATAGGTTTCAGAGATGCTTTCTCTCAATATTTAAATAAAATTATTATTCTAAAGATTTCAGTATTATTTTAACAGATCTGCACATGAATATTTCCGAGTGGCCCATACTGGAGAAAACAATTGGCTGCCTTGTTCTCCCCGGTTTATCTTGCATTGCCTTTCCTGAGGCTGGAGACATATTCTGGATGTAGATTGTAGACTAGACATATGATGACCTGCAGACTGAATGCCTAAACTTGCCTATGATCCTAAGAATTGTATATTAAAGGAGTTTTAAACAATGTCCATGATTTTATGATGTCATCACAGCAAGACAGTCTGATTTATTATGATGTAGCTTATCTCAGCAAATATGTTAAAAAGCATTGAATTCTGGCTAAGTAGAGGCAATTAACATGATTCCAAACTGAGTTCTCCCTCAGCCAACTAGTTTCCACACCCCCATATTACTCACATAACCCACTTATTCCTCCAGATCTGAGGATTCAGCTTACTTATTATACATATGCTTGGCCTGGATTCAGTAGTTGGGCAACTGAGAGTGGCAGCCATCATGCTAGGGGGTGGTATGTTTACTAGTCTGAAATTCCATTCTCTGCATGCTTCATCATCCGTAAGATGGGTGGGCTGGGGAGCAGTCTGAATGTACGCCCAACAACTGGGCCCAAAGGGCTGCCTTGCCTTCTCCAGTCTTTCCAACTCCCCAGCCCAGTGACTTTTTTCATCACATTCTGACCTACATAAGAACTTCACTATAGAGACACCAGTAAATCCTGTCCCTCTAGTATAGGTAAACTCATATTCCTCAACTGTGCAATGAAGGCACTAATCCAACTTTGGTCACCTGGACCATCCTCAAGACTTATCACTCTACACCAATAGTGAGATGAATGTGAGAAAATATTGCAGAAAGTGCATCAAAGAGCACAAAGGTGCATTTACATACCGTGTGTATCATATTAATAAAACTGTACAAGGGCAGCACTTACAAGATTCCATCAACTTTTCAGTATTCAGCAACAGGGTCTATAAATCTGTAAGCACACATACTGGGCAAGCAGCTACATATTTGTAGATTTCCATATATAATAGGAGGGATTTTATGAACCTAGATGGTAGTAGAGCTTAGAATGCATCATATACTCTCACCATTTACGTTTTATGCTAATGCAATATTTCTATTGGCACTCCAATGATACTCTAGCAGAATGTATTTGCAGCTGTTTCCATTATTGAATAAATCCTTCCCTTAATTTTTTAACTGACTTTCCTTGAAGAATATTAATATTGGCTATTGAAGAATATCTCTTAACTCTGCATTTTATTTTCCTTACGGGTCGCACCAGTTGTAAGGCAGGCTCAATGGAGCTTAGCAGCTTTCTTGTTTGTTAGTAAAACAGTTGATGAGCCAGTGCAGTGTGAGGTGGAACCCAAGAGTTTATACGTTACATAGCCAATACTTGTTCCCCAATCCATCCTGAGATAGCATAGGAATCCTCAAAATGTAATAGAAATTGGTAGCAGTGCAATATGATAATTTTCCTGTTAAACTGAATTCAGTCCCACCAGCATAATTATTATTTTTAATCAACTGAATGAATGAATTAATTAATTATTTTGATTTCATTCATTCATTATCTTTTTTTTTAAGGATGCTAAGTGTCATTCCTTCAGCTGGCAGCTGGCATTTTCTCTTTTTTTTTTGCATAATTGAACCTGCTAGAGAAACTTACCATCCAACCTAACTCTCTACACTTGGGAGACTTTAATGACTCCTCTATAGACTGCAAATAATATATGGCCTCAAATCTAGACTTGGAGATTCCTGGACTTTGTAAATATAATTACCTTTGACATAGTAGTGAATACACCCACTAAAGGCCTCAACATGATCCTCATGCTCACAAGAATGGGAGAATGCTGCCCCCCCCCCCCCAAAGTCTCATCCAACCATAAAGTTGTCTCCTTTGAAATCAAAATCAGCTTCAGTTATTAACTATTCCAAGGCAAATTACCTTTTATTAAGTGATGGTTTGCAAAATTCAATGAGCCGCCAAACCGAGAGGGCACAGCAGCCTATGTTGAATTGCTCTCAGAAACTCTATGCAACCATGTCAATAGCTGCATAGAGGCTGCTGTACCTACCAGAGGTAAGCCCAGGACTAAACCTAGAAAGAAATTGCTCTAGTGGCATCCCAAGTCAAACAGGATATACAACAGAAAGAAAAAATTATGGGAAAAATTAGGAAGGATAATTCATATAAAGATAAAAACACTTTATCAAACTAAACAAGCAACCAAGAGGGCTATTTAGGTCAAGCAAACCCAATTTTGAGGTTAAGATAGACTCCTAGGTAAAAGACAACCATAAGGCCTTCTTCAGCTATGTCCAAATCCTCAAAGGCAGCACAAAGCAATGTGCTGAACTGGTGGTTAATGGTGCCACATTCACTGAGCCTGGCAGCATAACAAACCTGTTACCGGACAAATTCAGTTCCAACTGTATCGCCCTCTCACTATCAACCATCCCCCAAAAAATACATTCATACATAACCCCTCCTGTTATAACTTGGGATCGTGTACTGGCTGTGCTCAGTAAAGCCAAGAACATGGCCTCACTGTGCTACTAAAACATCCTTGAATGCCTCCTGAACAGTCTAAAATACAACCTTAATAGGATCTCTAGAGTCACTATTTAACTATAGTCTTATAACAGGCTTTGTGCCATGTGAATGGATGACTGTGACATTTACCCCCTTCATAAGTAAAGACCTATAAAAGATCCTTCAAACTACAGACCCATTAGCCTGAGTAGTCTTGTTTGCAAAGCCATGGAAGAAGTTATCATGAAGATTATCAACAAGGGCATAGGAGACCTTCATACACTGGATCCAGCCCAGTTTGGCTTTGTCAAAGGAAAGTTGTACTGAATCTGCTGGACTTCTTTGAAAAGGTCTTTAAGGCAAATGATTAGGAAAAAAGTACATACTGCGTACCTAGATCTGGCTAAAGCATTCTATACAATACTCAACTCTGGCATTGTCAGACTTGTGGAACTAGATATAAACTCCTTTATAACACACTGGACAGGCAGCTGGCTTGCTGATAGGACCCAGGAGGTTTGAATCTGTGAGACCACCTCTACAATGATGCCAGTCATCTACTTCTTAGATGTCAAAGCCATTATCAAAGACCTCTGGCTAACCAAGTTCACATATGACTGCAAACTGGGAGCAGTCACTGAATCTCTCCAAGAAGGGAACACACTCCAGGAAAGTCTAATGCAAAGCTATGACTTAAAACTCAGTACCAATAAATGCATTATAGTACCTTTCAGGAAGTCAGTCACCATGGATAACTATGACCTCAATAAAACACCCCTAACAGTTGAGTCATTTGTCAGGGATCTGGAAACTTATGTAGATAGTAACCTAGCCTTCAACCAACATGTCTCCATAGTAGTAAGAAAATCCTTCTGTGTTGCCCAATTTTTAAGCAAGGGCATGGCATCTAAGTCCAGAGAGCTCCTCATACCACTGTACTCTGTCATTATCAGATCCATCACAAAGTACAATGCCCTCTTCTATATGTACTTGACCAGACACATGCAGCAACTGGAACATCCACCAGGGTTCCTTACAAAAGAATACAGCGAGTAAACACAATGTCCTATACTGATCACCTCAATGCCCTGTCTCTTTACTCAGTATCATAAAGACTTCTGGGAGGTAATCCTTGCATGTAAGGCATCCCTGAACCCCGTTTTGATAAACCTTTTGCACATCCACAAAACAAACAGCATCAGAATTACTAGATTAAACGAACTAAATTTTGTTTGCAACATAAACAGGACATGTTGGAGAGACAGATATGCTTCTCCGAGAATTCCCAATCTCTGGAACAGATTTGCACTCTAAGCACAACTTGGACCAATGGATGTGTAACTGGAAATCCACCTCTGGAATGGTGCCTATGATTCTGATGGACAGAGGCAGTCAGTAAATCACCCCCTATATAAATCAAATTTGTGGGACACATTTGGGTTGCATGGGTAGACTTAAAAGGGCACTAGTTTTCATTAGCCTAGAATACACCTATGAACTTTACAATAGCCCACCAAGCCAATATATGTTTTGTCATCTCTTGCACTTAGGGGCTTCATGCATCTCCTCCCACCAACCACTGCACAGCATCTCATCATCCACTGGAGTAAGAAAACATGCTATCTCTTGATCCTGACAAGTTGGATCTTGAGTCTGATTTTGGTTATGTAAATTCTCATGCGGTGCTCACAAAACACAAGATGTAAAAGTGTTTGTGTAGCCACCAGATCACGTGTCATTAACTACACTAGTATTGCCTATACTGGCTTGTGATGAGCACAACATAAAGCACCTCTATAAGTGCCTATACTTCCAAAGCAGAAAAGAATGCAGAAGGAAGATATTCCAGGCTTGCCTTAGATTAAACAAGATGGTGGCTGTTGACACTCTCCAGTACAGAGATCAAACAGAGCTTCCTTTGCAAAATCCAAGGATGCTGATGGAATTCGGTGGGAAGTAAAGGATGTCGTTGGTAAGCACTGCTTACACGATTCTGGAACTGTGTCACTGCAAAATGGCCTCTGGACTTGTGTCACTATAAAGATGGACTGACAGAAAAGAATCCATTTGTTCTTCTGCTTGTCAGTTGTTATGCTAAAAAACAGCAGTAAACAAAGTAAGTTTTCATCCTTTATAAAATCATCAAAGTACAGACTAGAATTTCAAGAACAAATTTTACAGTTCCAGTAAGTTGTATCCATCATTGCTCACAAACAAAATTGTTTTTTTTTTTCATTTATTAACCACAGAGGTGCACTGATACTAAGGCTCTTTTCAGTCAAGAATGGCGATAAGGTGGCAAGCCATCATATATAAGCATAATGTACATCCTGTCATTGTGTACAGATGGTACCCTACAATAGAAGCTACACATTATGCATACATATATATATACAAGTATTGGAAAAATAAGTTAAAAAAATTAAGCTCAATGTCCAAGTTACTTCACAATAACAGACACATTGTGTGTGTGTGTGTGTGTGTGTGTGTGTGTGTGTGTGTGTGTGTGTGTGTACACATGTACATATGCACAAAGGAACAGCTAAATAATTAAGTTTTATTGTAATTTGGGCATTGTGTATAATTAGAACCAAATCAATCAATCTAAAACCCCCTTTTTCCAATTTTTGCACTTGGGGTTCTGGTGTCACATCAACAGTGACCATCATCTAGACGCAATGTTCACATCTTCAGCTTTCTAGCCCTTGTAGTTAGAACCAAGCATTCTTATAAATTGATTTTCTCTTAATTCTCTGTATTTAGTGCAGTCAAATGTGGCACACAGTAGATCGTTCCACATTAATAGTCCACAGTCACAAAGTTAAACCTATGTAATTTTTGTATTTTTTTCTTTCTCAAACATGTCTTTATAGGTCATTAATTTATATAACATAACTGGCATTGTACTCAGTTGCATGTATAAGCAAGAATATCTGCTTTACCCATCAGTTTCAAATATTTTTTCCATATGCTCCTTATTTTTTTCAACTATGGTAATCGAGTCTCATTCAGTGTAATGTTTCTTTTCAAATTAATCTTTAATAGGTTCATAGGTTCATAGATAAGTACTAAGCTAACTGCCCTTGCGAGCCATTTTAAGCCTAGACAATTATCTCCTGTGAGATTCAAACCCTGTACCTTCTGTTTGTGAGACAAACACCTTAACCATTAGGCTACCCTCAAACACTATATATATTTCGTATTGTATCTATCAAACATTGTGTCATTGATATAAAATGATAATCAGTTTGCCACTTCTATGCTGTTGTTATCTTTAACAGTTCTTTATCTGTTAGCTGCCCACATTTAATCTAGTTAGATAATTGTCTAGTATCTTAAGTGGTTTCACTGAGAATTATATCAAATCATCAACTTGAGTATAAAGAGTAAAGGATTTCAGTAGTATAAAAGCATGATGAACCACTGTATATACTTTTACTGCTAATACTCTAAATTCCTGCTGTATGCCAATAGGATAGGTTAGGATTGGTAAACATATTGTGCAGGAACATAAAGCACCTGTGTACTCTGAACCTGATGTGCAAACAGAAATCATACCATAGCAAACAGAATGCCTTCTTGTTTCTGAATCTGATACAATAGCAAATGAATTGTATTGTACCCAGAACTGCTCCCTTCCCACAGTCAAGCCATGAGGAGATCCTTTAAAGTTCCATCCTTTGTTGCCTTGACTACATGGTACAGTGCATTAGCATACCTTATCCTTATGCTGAGATACAGCCTAGTTAGTACTCCTGTTAGCTGCATCACCACTGCAGCAGTGCATTACTGCTGGGTTTGGTGACTTGGTCTCATCATGACAGCCTGGTTAACCTGTTCCATTGGTATGGTAGAACAGGTAGCATTTTATGTTATGGAAAAAAGGATTTTTTTTAGACTGCTCTCCCCAGTTCAGACAACTTTCTTGTGTTTTTGGTTCTTTAATGTATTGACATGGGCTCATCCCATGCACAGTTATCATTTACATTTTGAATGACTTAACATGGTAGGAAGAGATCGTTCACATAGGTGCTTGGTATCTGAAGCACTGTGACAATACAAGGAAGTCATATCACACATATGTTCTTACCTCATTGTGTATCAATCACAAAAGGCATTCATCAACTATGCTAATTTATATCAGCTCTACATCATGGAGCATAATGTTTATGAATCCCATCTACATCAACAAATGATTCTCTTTAATTTATTGTAGTCATAAGAATGGTTATATTTTATCCCTATAGCATCTCTCATTCCTATAGCAATGCATAAATTGTTTTCGCTTACTTTAAGCCTAAATACTGCATCTGAGATTTCCAAACAAATGTTGCTTGCAGACATAATTCCCAGATATTTATAGTTGACTAATACTGATGGTCCTTTGGCTTCATTTCATAACCTTTTCTTGGAATTCAACATTAATTAGCATTTTTGCTAAGTTAACTTTCACAGTAAAGTTTGCTCGATGTATTTAATTTTATAAATTGTTCTTTCAAATACTGCAAAGTTACTATTAAGAAGTCATTTGTATTGATGGACTTTTCTTTTTTTCATTTTTGCCTTTATCTGATAAAGATATTTTGCTAATATTTTCATTTGTGTAGATGTTGAGCATCCAGGGTATGGGAATGTACATTGTTGATTTACAGCAGTTCTACAAATTTCCCCTTGGCCAAAATACATACTGTAGCCCAATTATAACTATATATTGTCATAATTATGTTTACTGTTGGTCTCTATCCATGCTATCAAATTTTATCTTCAAGTCTATATCACTTGCAAGCAGACTTTGATTCCTAGCGTGTACATATTTTTTTCAGCTAGAGTTCTGTAACAGGTAACCATTCTATTTAGAGGATCTCTTCTGTGCATAGGAGAATCGCAGCTTCACAAATCCTAGCTTACATTTCCCTTTCTTTAACTTCTTCCAGATTACTACTGTAAACATTTTTAAAGAGGTTTCTAATAACATGGCTGGGTGGTAGATTTTTTAGATCTTTTTCATCAAGTTTTCTTTTTTTTTTTAAATTGAAACAATTACCCCTCCTTTCTGGAAAGGCTAATTATTTTATTTATTTATTTTGCTTTGCTGACCAAGAATCTCAGCCCCCCCCCCCCCAATCCTTGGAAACTTTATGCAATTTCTTAATTATGCCATCATGTTTTCTTTTGTTCCCTCTCTCTCTCAGGGACACTGATTTTCCTTGTTGAATAAATTTGTAAAAGATCTTGTTTGCACTTCCAAACTTTCCGATTTCTGCCTATGTACTTTTCTTGGATGCTTTCTTAGAAACATGTAGCCATTCCTTTGCACTGATATGGCAGTCACCAGAAGGTGCCTTTTCCATATCCCAAGTGCCATAATCTGCTAGAGCCTTCATTTATCCTGTTATAAGAACATGCAGAATTGTTTCCTTTGTGTACTTAGCTTGTAGATTTTTTCTCTTTAAACATTTGTTTTCAAAATTTAACATTGCATTTCCTTCATTCGATGACCATGTAGGACGATACTTCTCTCATTTCACCAATTTATTAAATTATTTTTGAAAATTGAGTTTGTGCAGAGCATTCTTCACAAATCCATCCCTTTCTTTTATTTTAAAGTTACTTCCTTTTTTACTTGAATTACTTTTAATATCCATGATCAAATCCTCTTTTGACTTTCTCTGATTTTGCTTGATTTCTAGAACTTTATTAGAAGACACAAGGATTCCTATATCTTCTTTGTTAATACATTGCATCATCAAGCTGTTTTAGTGACTAATTTTCTTCTGACTTTTTAATTTCAAATCCTGGAGTAGTGTTTGATGGTTTCCCTCTGTCCTAGTCTGTAACAGCATTCAGCATTTGTCTGCTAAATATCTATAGACTAGAACATATTTTATATTTATATATGAGTTTGAAAAGCTCTAATCTATTTTAATGTATACATTGATCTGGTGCTGCTGTAGCATTGTCGCCTCACAGTAAGACGTTGTCCTGTTCAATTCTCAGCTAGAGCGTCTTCTGTGTGGAGACATGCGTGAATGGGCGTACCTTCGTTGAAGGATGTGTATCAGGGCTGGCAACTCGGCACGTAAAAATCTACTGCCAATCATTAGCGGACCAGAGTTCCACTGTGGCGACCCCTAACCGGGAAAAGCCGAAAGACACAACAACTTTGATCTACTGAGTCTTTTTTCTGTAGGTAGTTTCCATAACATTTACATGCTATAGAGTGACTTTTTATAACACCAGCTGCCAATAATTTCTACTATACATTAACAATTTTCATGCATTATTTTCCTGAATGTTTCACAAATTTTTTTAACCTGCTGTTTACTTTTAACTTTAAGAAGTATGTAGATTTTATCAAATACATTTTCTTTAGCCACCAATATATTAGTCAGGATACATTGGTTTTAATCATAAGCTTATACAATTCACAAAACGGAGAGCCAGGCAGCCAAGTAAAATAAAGCAAATTATGAAATACCAAGGCTAAACCACAATGGAGGAGTTGTAGCAGTAGAATAGATTATAGAGTTTAAAGCATCGCAACTTTAATACCAGATATATTATCAAACGATAAGATGAAGGTAGCGGTAACATTTGTTGAAGATTTTTGATTGGTCTAGGCCTCAACATTGGGGGTAGCTATCTGGCTTAAGTGGTGTATTTTCAATCACGATGAAGAACAATTTGAGTGGATACACCTTCTAAGGCTATCTGAAAATAAGGATTAGCAGTGATAGAACTTGATTGGCTCTAGTCTCGAATGTGTACCACTATGATACAGTAAGTTTTTGGAAAGATTTTTGATTGGTCAAGCCCCTCTATTGTTTGATTGGATAAAATATTTGTACTTAAGCATCCAATTTATGGATGGCTGATATTTTGATTTGATGAAGGCATTAGCCGAAAGTGCTTATTGGAGACATTGTTTTATTTATTTATTTATTTTTGCTTTTTGGGTTTCTAAGTTTAAGTTTTATATTTTTATATTTGTTATTAAAGCTGTGATGTTTTAATCTCTACAGTCTATTCTCCTGCTGCAGCTCCTTCCCCATGGCGGTTTAGCCTTGGTATTTCATAATTAATTATAAACTTAGCAACAAGACTGTATGCTTTGACTTTTTTCTCTACATGTATAAAATTCTCATATTTATGTACTATTAAAGTTATCCATTGGTCTTGCAAATTCAGTATGTCCGTGTTTTCTAAGTAGAACATGATATTCCTATCAGTTTGCTTATTGTGAAGACTGCCAACAACCTGACTTAATAGTTAAGGTTTTACTAGCTCCAGACTGATTACCAAGGGGTTGGGTTTATACAAGTCCTCTTCTTTGACAGTTGATGTGAGGACTATAAAAGCTACACACCTAACAGATATGGGTCTGCTTTGAAATACTGTCAAGGAGCTTACCAATAATGAACTGTTTGATAATATTGCCATACTGTGCACTGTACTACTGCAAAATACAACAAAGTACTATGTCGTTCAGAGTTGGTTTTGTAGGTGGTTTGTAAGTTTTCTATATTTTTTATTCTTCAATATTTAAAGGTAATCAGTATGTAGACACTATAATGCATTCTATATTGTAATATAATATATAGGGTAGAAAAGGTTTTCTTCTCCTTTAATGGACTTTCACAGTTTAATTTCCCTTCATGGTGAGAGAGAATTGAGAGAGATATGATGCTGAGTTTGAATGGTAAGAATCGAAAGGTCCAGTGAGAGGTGCCTTACTTGAGGTAACTTACAAATGCTCTCCAAAGATAGAACGTGTTTTTTCATCATCTTGCCAAACCACTGCAGGACCTTAGTCTGTTTCTCCATATTATCCCACATTAGGAGGAAATGGGTTGAGCTTGATATTGTTCAGATTGTTTAAACTACATTAACAAGAATAAGCTAAGCCTGGTTGTTGGCAAATCTAAAGTCATTTATTAAAGTGATTGCTAAGTATAAGATGATTATGGAGAGGTTGCTTTTAATGGTGTTTGATCTTGAGGTGGAAAAAGACTAACATGTTTGGTTATGCTGCAGTGTGGGCTAACACTACACTGCAGCCATTAGAGTTATTACCACATGACACTTGTGTCACTCGTCCCTCTCACCTAGATGACAAGCAGGCAGGGTATGTCATTAGATGCTTTAATACCTAGAAACACATCAGCATGGATAGCAGCATCATAAAATATAAACAAACTGCTTAACAGACAGACCTTACATACATACATACATGCTTACATCTCTACAGCTTACTACAAAATGACTGTCAGACTTGCATGCGCTCACTATTCGTACACTTGGGCAAGTGGATAGCTTCTTAAAGGTACATACACACACATTGATCTATAACTTGGTTTACTGTTTGGTTTTTAGCAAGGATGTCTTCTGTGTGCACAGTATATGTGCTCAGTGTATTTATTCATGGGTGTTTGCTAGTTTTTTTCCAATTTCCTCCTATATCCCATATACAGTACCATAACTGAATTGGTAATTCTCAAAAGTGTGTGTGTGTGTGTTTATATGCGCGCAAGTGCACATATGTCACATTAGACTTGCATACAAAATAGAAATAATCTCTTTCTCCAAGACCCATTGAGTGCTTTGTACGCTGTAGCAAATCTGTGACCTTGAGTAGTATAAAATAGGTAAATATAGAATGAGTGGCTGAACAAATCTTGCAGTATGACAAGTCTCTGAATTTTTGGTCTGTTTTGGTCAAAATTCTGAAAATGCCTTCTTGTGTTCTACTTCTCTTAAAGAAGTGTGCAATGGATTTTTACAGGTTATATTTGAGACTGTGGAATGTTTGACCTTAAATGCTACATTTAACATAACTGTCTAGGTTAGCCAGCATGTCCATGTGTGTGTTATAACAGGTATTGAATAATGAGTTATTAATGTTGCAATATATTTAGAAAAAAATATGCTCTACTTTTATTAACAAAATGTTAATGATATTTGGTTTTAAATATTGGTAGTGTTATAGATCAGTGCCTGACTGCATTACCATAAAGAGATGGGCATGGCGGTAATAGAGTTTCTTACACAGAACAGAAGTACACTACTCAGAATTTGAATATTCTGAGGACAAAAGCCTGAAACTGAAACTACCCAATGCAGAGAATTCAAAAGGCATTAAAGATTCAGGAAACACTTTATAAGTACTACAAACCTCTAAGTCCAAGTTGCTGTAGGAGGATATACTGCATTACATCTTCTGTCTGGCGATCCGTGTCAGTAAACCACTATAAAAAATAATTTTCACTCAGAGTTCATAAAATCTCAGGGATTAATGCAGCCCCTAATTTCTCACAGTTGGACCTCCATCCACAACCCCTTTTTTCCCATTTTAACACGTGGGGTCAAGGTGTCACTTCAGCAGTTAGACCCGATGTTCATGCTACCAGGTGGCTAGCCCTACCAGAGTAGTTCTTCCATACTACACATAAACTCTCACCTATGGCCAGTTTAATGTATCCAATCCACCGATTGCATACCTTCGGAATATGGGAGGAAAGCAGAGCACCTACAGTGTAAGAATAATTTTGAATGGAAGGTTTTGGGGAAAGCTGACTTTGTTATGCAGACTTTTTTAGGGGCAGTTTCAACATTTTCTGCACATTGTATTTCAGATATTCTTGATTTCAGTCTTTTTCTATTACTTTCAGATTCATTGACATGCACTTTTTGTGTAGGAAATCTTGTGTAACTGCGTTGTATTTCAACTGTTTGCCATTTTTTTTTGCTTGTGTGTGACAAGATGGTTGCTGATTACAAATTATATTCTTTACTGATAAATGCTAAGGCATGTTTAATAGGCAGTTGAATTGCTAGTAACACAGGAAGCAGAGGCTTTGTTTAAAAGTCTCTATAGTATGGCTTTTCAGTGTTGCGGCATTGCCATAACGTGCTGCCATTTTCAATACTTGATCATGTATCCAGGTGTCTAGTGTTTTCAATAAGCCACATTGTTTTTTTTTATCATACAAAAATGTGGTACAAATACGACACAAAACATCCCATTAGCAAGGCAAAAGACAGACAAGACACTTTAATATCAAACAGATGAACACTTTATTTTCCTCCAATATGAATAGACTTCATTTGATGATAGAATAAGATCATATAACAGTTAATATATACCTTCAATACATCATCTGATCACATCACATAACTTAAATCATAAAATTCAAAACATGAAAATTTATATTCATAAAATTATGAAAATACATCCCGTATTGTATTTATTATTATTATTGTTGTATTTTAAAGGTCTGGCTCTTAAAAAACAATTTATGCTTGAAATTTCATTTCCTCCTGGACATTTATCAGCCTGTAATTTTAAGCTGGCATGCAGTGTCTGAGGACTCTCATTTATTTGTGCAATTTCCCCCTCTTGAATTGAAGGGATTGTGTCATAAGACATACACAAATATTTTTTCCACGAAAGACGCACTGACAAATGGTCAAAGCATTCTTTTCATTCTTAATTTGTACAGCATAATGGTAATCCTTCATTCATATTGATAATGTTCTTGTCATCCTCCATAAAAATTTTCACTGAATGAGCATAAGGTTAAATATTCTTTATGAGTTGCAGAGGTACTGGGCCAGCCAAAATATAATTTTCTGTGTGTATTATAGAATAACAAAAAGGACTCTTCAAAATGTATTTGCAAGTTGAAAACTTCCCACATTTAAAAGTCCATTTACCGTTATCAGTGCTGGTATGACAAGCTCTGATATTATCCCTTTGCAGAATACATCTCAAATGCATCAATACTGCCAATTTACCGGTAAGAAAAGTCAGCTATAGTTACCACACTGCAGACATCTATGCGAGTCCAACAGTTTCCACAAACATCACTTTGATACTGTACAAATTCTAATTAAACAGAATTTTTACATTGCCAGTCAGACTTAATACTGTATTTAAACGAAATGTTCAGATTCACTTGGCTGTAGCTCTATTTGTGTGTGCTGCCAAATTATGTAGCTTAGATCCTAAACTAATCCACCAGTATGTCAAATATATGCATTATTGGGCTTGCACTATATATACCTTGTCAGTAGCTTAATATTCTGGTATGATTATCAAATTTTGCAAATAATACATGGAGTGGAGGACAGCGCTGTCATTCCTCTGCACAAAGTTGGAGCATCCACCAGTCCAGGAAATTATAGACCCCTCAGCCTAACTAGCCTGATCTGCAAGGCCATGGAATGGATTATCATGGACCTTATTAACAAAGACATTGGCAACCTCCAAACACTCAATTCCACACAGATTGGGCTCATCAAGGGGAGGTCATACCTGTTAAATTTGGCCAACTTCTTTGAGACAGTCACCAAAGCCATAGACGAAGGGAAGATGACGCACACCTCCTACCTTGACCTGGTCAAAACCTTTGACACTATTCCCCACTCAGGAATAATAGATAAACTCTCTCAACTAGACATCAGTCCATATGTTACCAAATGGGTAGATAACTGGCTGATGGAACTCGCCTAGTCAAAATAGAGGAAGCCACCTCACGCAGTAGACCAGTAATGAGCGGCATACCCTAGGGATCGGTCTTGAGACCTCTGTTGTTTGGGATATATTTTTCTGAGGTGCAGGCCAAAACCAGTGGGCTATGGCTGACCAAGTTTCCAGATGACTGTAAGCTGGGGGCTGTCGTCAACTCCCCCTAGTGATGTGGACATTCGCCTAGAGGGTCTTGCCCAAACAAATGACTGTTGCCAGAAAGATGGCCTTAAACTGAATGCCAAAAAATGCATCATCATCCCCTTTGGGGACAGTGATGTCCCCACAAATGATCCCATTAATAACAAGGCCAAAGCACACAATTAGTCGTGAGGGACATGGGCACCCAGATTGATAACAAATTGACTTTTGACCACCATATTGCTTCCATTCTATGGAAAGCTTTCTATGTGGCCTATCTCATTAGTAAGAGTATGTCATCCAGGGACAAGGAGGTCATAACATCACTGTATTCTTCCCTTATAAGACCCAATATTGAATACAACACCCCTTTTGGCATGTACCTCACAAAGCACATGCAGCAGCTGGAGAAACCACAGAGGTTCCTCATCAGGAGAATCCAGGGCCTCAAACTACCACCCTATACAGATAGGCTAGAAGCCTTGTCCCTCTACTCAGTCTCATACAGACTCCTCAAATATGACCTCTGACTGGCATACAAAGCAATCTCAGACCCTGCCTTGATGGGACTGCTGCAAATCTGCAAGTCAAGCTCCACTCGAGTAACCTGCACGTGTGACCTCCTCATGGTCTGTGACAGCAATAGGACTTGGCGGGACAGATTTGTCTCCCAGAGACTCCCACTTATGTGGAATAGACTCCCTCTCCATGTCAAGCAGAGTACCTCCTTAAACCTTTTTAAACAAAACCTGGATAACTGGATGAGGAACAGAAAATACACCCCTGGGATTCTACCTGTGTCCCTGCTGGATAGGAGCATCGAGTTATGATTTGTCTATACATGGGCTAAACTGTTGGCTTGGCTTGTAAGGGCCTCACAGCCAGTAGCCTAGTAACGTCCTATGATCTTGCCTTCTTACTGCAGATAAAACATGAATAAAAACTGTGCCAGATATTATTTTGAAGCTACTCAAGCTGATGAACTAACAATCCAAATCTCTCTTAACACAAGGTCTACATTCAGTAATTTATGCAATATGTATAACTGATGGCTGTTTTTATTTTTCAAAGCACATTAGAAGTCACATGATTGCATATTAATCTCAGATGTTAAGAAAAGAGACTTCAAAAATTTTGTGGTCATTTTGTTTGCCTGGAGATGTCGGAGAGTGCATAAGAAATCCTGTACATTTAGTGGCTTTTATCAATGCACCTTATTCCTGCCTGTCTTCTGTACCATGCATCAAAACAATTTACTATATTCACTTCTTTTATTTTTAGAACAGGTTTATTCTGTTTTATTTGCACAGATTTATGTTAATGCTTACAAAGAAGCAAGAAACTCGTGGAAGTGATAGGAATGTTAATTCGTTGTTTAGCATTTATATATGCTTAAAACCTTGACTTCAAGGGACAACAATATGTTTTACATATCATTGTTTATACAAGTGGCAGACGGCAGAATGAGCAATGCAAAGCTTCTTTAGTTTAAAAAAAAAGGAAATTATTAAAAGCACAGCTTAAAATAAGATCTATTGTGGGTTATTGTTTATTGTGGTTTACCTTCCCTTTCCATTGGTAAACAGGTGCTATTCAATGTAGAAAAATTTAATATTCTGAATGGCAATGTATTTAATACCTGCATGAAGCAGTGCTGTATACAAAAAATGAGAGATAATAATAGATGTTTAGATAGGATTAAAGTGTCCTGATTGAGAAACAGTGAGGTTGGAGAAAGGATGCCTTCTGTGTGCACAGCATATGTGCTCAGTGTAAATGCACTTACCCCACTATAGTGCAATGTTGGAGCTGCATGCATGCATGTGTGTGTGTGTGTGTGTGTGTGTGTGTGTGTGTGTGTGTGTGTGTGTGTGTGTGTGTGTGTGTTAAAACACCGACACCTCACAACCATGAAATAACAACATCGAACACACATCATACAGCATATAACACACAAACCATAACACACACACCACAAAACACTGAAATACAACATAACACCACACAGACACACACCTACACTACACATATGCAGGGGGGCAAGCCCCCCTGCACCCCCTACACCCCCTACTTATATATAATATCTCAGAGATCGCACAAACAGTAAAAAAAAAAAAAAATCACACACAGCCAACACACACATTCATACCCCCACTTCCCTACCCTGACCCAGTCATACAAGTTACAAAAACCACTCATTCACACTAACTCACCTTAAACTGCAGACACCATCCCAGCCCAACACTTCCGTACAATAACGAAAATGCATAAGCGCAAATTCGACATAGTCCTATTTGCAATTAGGCACTTTTGTTGTTCAGAGGTTTCGGCTTCATGGACACGAATTGCTGAAATGCAATATTTCAGCAATTTGCGTTTATGAAGTGAAACCGTATGTGTGTTTGTGTATGTATGTATATATATGTGTGTGTGTGTGTGTGTGTGTATATATATATATATATATATATATATATATATATATATATATATATATATGGACTACAGCTTGGAGTAAGCACCTCATTGGTTCTTTTGAGCTTTTTTTTAAAGTTGTTTCATGTTTCAACTTTCTGTTACCTAAGAAATTAACTTGTGAGTGTTTCTGCCATTTCACACTGAGCTAATTGGAGGAAGGGCACTGAGCAAACTCGGATCTGTAATATATAACATTGTTTCCTGTTTTTTGCTTATTTTTATGAGTTATTTATAGCACTTTTATTGTCTGCTGCATACTTTTCTACCTAGTTTCACTGTGCGTGGGGTATTAACTGGAAATTGTCTACATTTATTAAGCATCTCTTTGGGTTTTTTGTTCTGATTTCCATCCAAGGAGTGCATCATATAACTTGTTTGCAGTTAAAAGCTTTCTCTAAAGTCTTCTTGCTCCTTTATCTGTTTAAAACTTTTAATTAAAGGCTCACTGCTGCTTTTCTACTGTGATAAACATTTCGGCAGTTTCTTTCTACCTAAGTAGTGTGGGTATTTGTAGCATTGTACATATTCAGGCTTGTGTTTTGGGGCTAGTTGTTTATGGGGGCTGTGTGTCTGAGCACATGTTAAAGGCCATCTTAGTTTAGCCAAAGACGTACTGCATTTCAGTGAGAGGGGATTGTTTATGGTCATTGGCTGATTGGGGTTACCCAGACTATGGCTTGGAGTAAACACCTCATTAGTTCTTTCGAGCATTGTTTATAGTTGTTTCAGGTTTCAACTTTCTGTTACCTAAGAAGTTAACTTGTGAGTGTTTCTGCCATTTCACACTGAGCTAATCGGAGGCAGGGCACTGAGCAAACTCGGATCTGTAATATATAACATAAAGTTTCCTGTTTTTTGCTTATTTTTATGAGTTATTTACAGCACTTTTATTGTCTGATGCATACTTTTCTAGCTAGTTTCACTGTGTGAGGTATTAACTGGAAATTGTCTAGATTTATTAAGCATCTGCTTGGGATTTTTGTTCTGATTTCCTGCCAAGGAGTGTATCATATTCTTTACTTGGTGGCTTTGCAGTTACCCGCTCCTACTGTAAATTTGATCTGGGATGCTCCTCTCACTCTAGTGTCATTTCCTCATTCTACCTAATCCAGGGAAAACATTTGAGAAGGTCAACCCACTTAGTTTCTCCTCCCCTTTCCCCTTTCCCCTTTCCACTTTACAAAAAAAAAAAATTCTAATCTTGTTTCCTGCCTTTCCTGTAACTAGTCTAGTCCAGATGCAGATTTGCTGTATTTAGGACAGTTTGTAAGCTTTTGAGCCCCCAAGACTTTCTGTGTTAGAGGGAAACCTTCTAGCTTAATTTTGTTTCTTAGAACTAGCCAGTTTATTTAGTTTCAGCACTCAAATCTGTTTCTTTGAGCTCAGCACTTGTTCAGAACTCATAGTAAGTCCTAAATAAGCTACAAATTACTACAGCACTCAGCTTTCCTCACTTGTTTAGAGGAAAACAGTTTTTAGTACTTAATAAATAAGCACCTATCCAGGCATGTCTAAGGGTGAGCTGCCAGTGTTTTCTACTGTCTACCAGATGAATCAGGGCATCTTGGGGCAATGCAGCAATTGCCTCATATACACAGACAACACTCTCCTCCTACCACCCAGCACTACAGCCTGTGAAAGATGCACTTATAGACAAACTGGAAGCAAAGCTCAAGAGGAGAAGGTAAACACTTGCACCACATCACACTCATCACATAGTCCCTCAAAACCTACACCACCAAAACGCACACATAGAAACTCAAAACACACACTTACATTCGCGGAGGCTCTCAATAAAAATCTGCTCAAGCAACAGGGACCTCCAAAGCAGAAACGCAAGCAACCACCACCCCCAACACAATCCAAATGACACATAGCCCACAAACTCAGTGTGCCATTCAACCACTCTAGTCATAGGTGATTCTATAGTCAGGCACACTGATGATCCACTTACCAGGCAAAACAAGGAGAAAGTTGCTATCAGATGTCTTTTGGGTGATAGGATCTGCCACATAATGCATGCAGTCAGGTCACTCCTCAACAAGTACAAATATGACTCTGCCATTGTCCATGTTGGTGTGAATGACCTGAGACATACCTCCCTGGACTACATGAAAACATACATGGAGTAGCTGTCTGATCTTGCAGTCCAAGCAGGTATGACCCTAACCAGCAGCCTGCCATCACCCAGAATGATACCACAGTACAAGGACAAAATGATTGACTTCAACAATTGGCTAAGCTTCTGGTGTCATTCTAAGGGGATTTAGTATCTGTCTGCCTGGGATGACATCATCGACAAACCATTATGCTTTGCTAGAGATGGCCTGCACCTGTTACCCTTGGGATTCCGGATACTGGCTAAGAACCTTGCCACCCCTATAGTGCCTTTTTTAGGAAAGGTTCAAATGACAAATTCACCACCATAGCAGGTACAAGCAAGCAAAATCTGAGTGTAATGCTACTTAGTGCTAGAAGTCTAAACCTCAAAATGCACTCACTCGAGGCACTCCTTAAAATGAGAACATCGACATCTGTGCAGTCACAGAGACCTGGTTCAAGGCTCCAGAGAGCACCCCTGCATTACCAGGCTATAATTCATACCACACCTTTTGGCCACCTAACCTGGAGCAAAACACTAAAGGCAGAGGTGTGTCCATATTCATTAAGGATATCCACACCTCCAGGCTAGTTGATCTGCACAATACATCCGAGATTATAAAAGTGCAACTAACTCTGGGCAAGACAGCAGTCCAAATTGTAGCTTGCTACAACTCCCCCACCATGCCCCAGGATTCCCACTCCTCATTTCTTGATGCACTGCAAAATATTAAGGTACAACCTAACACCCTAATAATGGGCAGTTTCAGCTACCCCACCATTAACTGGGAAAACTACTTGTGTACCAAACCTTGTGCTCAACATTTTCTGGAATTCATAAATTCCAACACCTTGGATCAACTTATCCACACCTCCACCAGGGGCAGCAAAATCATAGACCTGGTTATTACCAACATGGGCAACCAGTGTTCTACACCAGAGGTTAATTCCTCATTGGTCAGATCCGACCACAAGCTAATCAACTTTGACATACACATCCAGCCCCCACCCCTTGTTAGGGAAACCACCGTAAAACATTTCTCCAAAGCAAACTTCATGCTTCTTAAGACAGAAGTGGCAAACTTCATGACACCCATGCTAACGAACAATAGAGGTATGACTGCTGAATCATATACAAATGCACTTTATAAGCACTTACACAAGTGCATGGATCATGCAATCCCTAACAGAACCAAGATGCTATCCTCCAAAAAAAGGAAGCCAATCTGGTGGTCCCCTGCCATAAACAAACTCTACAACAGAAGAAACTGTTGGAAAAAAGAGTAAAATCCCATGATTGGAGGAACTCTATGGTCAGCCTCAGTAAGAAGCTGAGATCCCTCATAAAATCCTACAAAGTTAGTTACAAAAACAAAATTGCCACTGATTCTAAAGACAACCACAAAGCATTCTATAGCTATGTCAAGAATCTCAATGGCAACACTCTGATCTGCTCTGAGTTACAGCACAATGGCCCTAAATATACAGAACCAACTGATTATTGCCAACATCTTGGCAGATAAGTTCAGTACTAACTTTACCCCCCTCTCATCCCCTAAAGGGCCCATCTCTATACCGGAAGAATGCAAAGTTCCTGTAATCATGGCTGCACAGGTAAAAAAACACACTCTCCAAAGCCAAGAACACAGCATGCATGGGACCTGACAACATCCCAGGCTGCGTTCTACATGAACTACAGTACGAACTGAAACCCCACCTAAGTACCATGTTCAATCATAGCCTCCCATCAGGCTTTGTGCCCACTGAATGGTGCACAATGACGGTTATCCCACTCCACAAAGGGGGAGCCACCACGGACCCCAGGAACTACCGCCCCATAACCCTGATGAGCCTGGTCTGCAAGGCTATTGAACGTATCCTCAGGAACTTGTAAACAATGACACTCGTAATCTCCAAACTCTAGACCCCACCCAGTTCAGGTTTGTAAAAGGCAGATCATGTCTCCTAGACTTTTTTGAAATGGTCACCAAAGCTGTAGATGAGGCTAAGGTGGTTCACACAGCCTGTCTAGAATCTTGCCAAGGTTTTCAACAACATCCCCCACTTAGGAATTATAGATAAACTCACTAAACTAGGTATAAATCCCTATGTCACAAGATGAAGCAAAGAGAATATTTCACACTACCTAGGAGTAGCTGGTAAAAACACAGAATAAAATAAAGAACGAGCTTTAACTGTAACGCTGAAAAACTTGGTGAAATAAAACGAATTTAATCAAAAATATTAAAACACAACTGTGGAAATGCACGTTTTAATCAAAACTATTACAGCACAACTGTGGAAATGCAAAGTCCCTTGAGATAAACAAACTAAGTGCTTTTGATAAATCTTCATCAGATCTGATGAAGATTTATCGAAAGTGCTTATCGTTTGTGTATCTTAAGGGACTTTGCATTTCTGCAGTTGTGTTTTAATATTTTTGATTAAATTCATTTTATTTCACCAAGTTTTTGAGCAGTACAGTCATGGAGGTGTAGCTCATTCTTTATTTTATTCTACGTCACAAGATGGGTTGCCAACTGGCTCACTGACAGAACCCACACTGTGAAAGTAGCAGACTCCAAATCCAACTTCAGACCAGTGATAAGTGGAGTACCACAGGGTTCGGTCCTGGGTCCTATCCTGTTTGGTATCTACTTCTCTGAAGGACAGGCTAACACAGAAGATCTTTGGCTAATGAAGTTCACAGATGACTGCAAACTAGGAGCCATAATCAAAACTCCTAACAATGTGGACATCCTACAAAAGGGCCTCACTGAGACAGATGCCTGGTGCCAAAGCCATGGCCTCAAGCTCAATACCAAAAAGTGCATTGTCATCCCATTTGGTGAAAACTCTGTACCCATGAACTACCGCATAGGCGGTAGTCTACTTAACACTGAAAGTGTGATAAGAGTCCTTGGGACACAGGTGGACAGTAGTCTCTCCTCTGATAATCACATTGCCACAGTAGTTAGGTAATCCTTCTACATGGCACACCTCATCACAAAAGGATTCTCATCCAGGAAAAAAGAGGTCATTGTCCCCCTCTACTCATCACTCATTAGACCCATTATAGAGTACAATGCCCCTTTTGGTATGTACCTCACAAGACTTCTACAACAACTGGAAAGGCTGCAGAAATACCTCACAAAGAGGATTACTGGCCTCAAACAGATGCCCTACACAGGCTGTCTCAAAACTCCAGCTTTACTCCGTCGCATATCACCTACTCAGAGGCTATCTCTGCCTAACATACAAAGCTATATCAAACCCAGAGCTGTTGGACATGGTCCACTTAAAGAAATCCTAATCCCTCCGAGCTACACGCTCTAGGGACCTAAACCTTGTCACCACAATAAACAGAACATGCTGGAGGGATAGATTCATGTCTCAGAGATTTCCCATACTCTGGAACAAACTATCTATCTATATCAAACAAAGCTCCTCATTAGCACTCTTCAAGAAAAGTCTTGATGATTGGATGGGAGATAGGAAATTCACCCTGGGGATCACTTCTGTGGCTCTGTTCGACAGGGGCAATGGAAAATAATTTTCTTGGTTGGTGAAAGCCAGGGTACCTTTTATATAGGCCCTAGGGCCAATAGCCTAGAACCTACCTAGGAACCTATGAACCTATATATATATATATATATATATATATATATATATATATATATATATATATATATATATAATGTGTGTGTGTGTGTGTGTGTGTTTATAGGTGTGTACTAGACTAATGGCCCTGGCGCCTTTAGAAGTCTAGCCCATAGGATTATCCTAGCAGCATGCCAAATGACCTTAGTTTCCAGTTGGTCTGTTGAGTAGAGCCAATAGAGTGATCCCTGGGGTGAATTTTCTATTTCCCATCCACTCATCAAGATTTCTCTTGAAGAGGGCCAGTGAGGTGCTCCGCTTGCTATGTATAGGAAGTCAATTCCATAGCATGGGCAGTCTCTGGGTTTATGACCCTGTCCCTCCAGCACATTCTGTTGATTGTGGTAATGAGGTTGAGGTCTCTGGAGCATGTGGATTGGGATTTCTTTAGATGTAGCATTTCTAACAGATCTGGGTCAGACATGGCTTTATATGTCAAGCAGAGATCACCTCAAAGTAGGTGATATGAGATAGAGAATAGTTGGAGTTTTTGGAGTCCGTCCATATAGGACAAGTGTTTAAGGCCTAGGATCCTTGTTGTGAGGTACTTTTGCAGCTTCTCCAGTTGTTGCATGTGTGTGGTGAGGTGCATGCCAAATGGGGCATTGTACTCGATGATTGGCCTAATGAGGGAAGAGTAGAGGGAGACAATGACCTCTTCCTTCCTGGATGCAAAACCCTTAGTAATGAGATGTGCCACATAGAAGGACTTTCTGACCACAGTGGGAGTGTGGTGGTCAAAATAGAGGTTGCTGTCAACCTGTGTTCCCAGATCTCTTATAACGCCTTCTGTGCTCAGTGGACTATCATCGATGTGGTTGTTCATGGCAACTGGGTTTTTCCCAAAGGGGATGATGACACATTTTTTGGCATTGAGCTTAAGGCCACGGTTCTGACATCAGTTGTTGGTCTCAGTGAGGCCTTTCTGTAGGATGTCAGCATCACTTGGGTTGTTAATAATGGCACCCAACTTGCAATCGTCTACTAACTTTTTTTCAGCCAGAGCCCCTTCGTGTTGGACTGGACTTCTGAGTAGTAGATACCAAACAGGAGAGGACCCAGGACCGATTCCTGTGGGACTTCACTTGTGACTGGTCTGCAGTCTGACTTGGAGTCAGCTACTTTCACACTGAGGGTTCTATCTGTGAACCACTTTGCAACTGACCTAGTGATATAGGGGTTGATGCTTAGCTTAGTGAGATTTTCTATGATTCCTGAGTGAGGAATGGTATCAAAGGCCTTGGCCAGATCAAGGTAGGCTGTATGGACCACCTTGCCTTCATCCACAGCTCTGGTGACTGACTAAAAGAAGTCAACCAAGTTGAGCAGGCATGCTCTACCCTTCACAAAAACAAAATATGTGGGATCCAGAGTTTGGAGATTCCCTATATCCTTGTTTTTATAGGTCCATGATGATGCATTCCATAACTTTGAATATCAGACTTGTCAGGCTAATGGGGCAATAGTTCCCAGGGTCTGTAGTCGCTCCTCCTTTGTAGAGAGGGATGACAATAGCAGTGCGCCATTCAGTAGAGACAAAGCCTAAGGTGAAGCTGTGATTGAACAGGGCACAAGGGTGAGGTGCCAGTTCACTCTGTAGTTCATGTAGAACACAGCCAGGGATATTGTCAGATCCCACAGAGGCTGTATTCTTGGCCTTGGATAGCGATGTTTTAACCTATGCAGCAGTAATACTGTGTGCCTAGCAATCTACTGGTATTGTGATTGGTCCTTTGGAGGGGGGGATGAGAGGGGAAAACTTGGCACTGAATCTGTCGGCCGGTATATTGGCAATATCTGTTGGCTCAGTATAGGAGGCACCATTGTGCAGTAGTTCAGAGCAAATCTGGGTATTGCTATGGAGGTTCTTTACATAACTGTAGAAGGCCTTGTGGCTGTCTTTACTATCTGCAGTAATTCTGTTTTCATAGCTAGCTTTAGAAAATTTGCTTAGGAATCTCAACTTTTTGTTGAGGCTGTTACGGGAGTTTATCCAGTCTTGGGATTTTACCTTATTTCACATCAGTTTCCTCCTCCTGTTTTAGAGTTTATGGCAGGGACCACCAGATTAGCTTCCATTTTTTGGAGGAGACCATCTTGGTTCTATTGAGTATGGCAAGATCCATGCATTCATGTACATGTTCGTATAGTGCACTGATGTATGATTTGGTGGTCATGCAACTATTCTGCATTTGCATGGGTGCTGTGAAGTTAGCCACATCTGTTCTTAGGAGCCTAAAGTTAGCTTTGGAGTTTTTCATGGTGGTTATCTTCGTGGGGGGGGGGGGATGTGGGTTTCCAAGGTGATTAGTTTGTGGTCAGATCTAACCAGGGAGGAGTTGACTACTGATATAGAGCAACGGTTGCCCATGTTAGTAATGACCAGGTAAAGGATGTTGCTATTTCTAGTGGGGTTAAGAATGAGCTGGTCCAGGGCATTGGAATTAATGAATTCCAGGAAACATTCGGCAAGTGTATTGGTACACGAGTAGTTTTCCCAGTTAATGGAGGGGTGGTTGAAGTCAACCAGAATGAGTGTGTTAGGTTGGACCCTAATATTCTACAGGGTGCTAAGGAACATAGAGTGAGTGTCTTGGGACATGGTTGGGGACCTGTAATGGGCTACAACCTGAATCGCTGTCTTACCCAATGTTAGCTGCACCTGAAGTATCTCTGATGCATTATGTTGGGCTACCAGTCTGGAGGTGTGCGCATCCTTTATGAATATGGAAACACTACCACCTTTGGAGCTCTGGTCCAAGTTCTGGGGCTGAAAGGTGTAGAATGAGTTATAGCGTGATAGTGCAGGGGTGCTTTCTGCTGCCTTTATCCAGGTCTCTGTTACAGCACAAATGTCGATGTTCTCTATTTTAAGGAGAGCTTCGAGCGAGTGCATTCTGAGATTTAGACTTCTAGCGTTGAGCAGCATGACCCTCAGATTGCATTTGTTTGAAGCTGTTATGGTGGTAATTTGGTCTTTGAAACACTGCCTAAAAATGGCACTATAGGGGTGCAAGAGCCTTGGCCAGTATCTGGAAGCCTAGGGGTGACAGATGCAGGCCATCTCTGGCAAAGCATTGAGGTATTTCAATCATGTCATCTTAGGCAGACAGGTACTGGATCTTGTTAGAATGACACCAGAAACTTAGCCAGCTGTTGAAATCAGTCATTTTCTGCTTGTAATGTGGTATCATTCTGGGTGATGGTAGGATGCTGCTCAAGGCTAGGGTCATACCCGCCCGGGCTACATAATCTGAGAACTCCTCCATGTCTCTTTTCATATAGCCCAGGGAGGTATGTCTCAGGTCATTCACACTCACATGTACAATGACAAGAGTCATATTTGCACCTGTTGTTGAGGGAACTGAGTGTGTGCATTATATGGTGGATCCTGGCACCTGACAGGCAGCTGACTGTTACTTTGTCCTTATTCAACCTAGTGTGTGGGACATCAGTGTGTATCACTATCGAGTCACCTCTAACTAGTGTGCTGGGCATGCTGTTTTTGCCTTAGGGGCTTTGGTTGAATGGCACACTTTAGGAGAGTTGTGTCTCTTGATTAGTGTTGTTTTTGTGGTGGTCAAGTGCGTTTCTGCCTTGGAGGTCTCTGCTGTTTGGGTAGATTTTTATTGAAAGCTTCCCTGAAAGTGGGTGTGTGGTTTGTGTTTTTATGTGAAGGCAGTGCTGCTGTGTGTTCTGGAGGGCTATGTGTTCCATGTGGTGTGGTGCAAGTGTTGACCTTCTCCTCTTGACCATCTTTTCCAGTCTTGGCTTTTGAGTGCATGGCTTCCAGTTTGGATATATAAGTGCATCTCTTGTAAGTCTGAATGTTGGAAGGTAAGAGGAGAGGGTTGTCAGTGTACATGAGGCAGTTTCTACATGGCCTCAAGATGCCTACGTTCACCAGTTTAACAGGAGGAAGCACAGGGAACTGACCTTTAGACATGCTGGAGGGGTGGGTATTAAGTACTGTAGCTGTTTCCTTGTAGAACGTTTAGTGCTGGTAGCACTTTTGTGTGCTACAATAATTGTTACAAGAAGTCTCATATGGTAAAGTGCTAGACTAATAAGCTAGTAAAAGTGTAGGAGAGGAGAGATCTAGCAGATCTAAGGGAAAAGTTGAAGAGCAGAATTTGGCACCTCGCAGGAGCTTACAAACAGTCCTGGATACAGCAAATCTATATCTGGACTAGACTAGTTACAGGAAAGGCGGGAAAGAAGCTCAATGTGGACTTTTAAACTAGAAAGTTGAAAGAGATGGAAAAACTGCCCAAACGGCCAATAAACTACAAATTCTAGGCCAGAAACCCCTCCTGTTGTGGTAGATAGGCTACCTAGTGCTTACCACTCCCACTGATGAGCTAGAAGGTTTCCCTCCTACACAGAAAGGCTTGGGGTGGGGGTTCAGAAGCTTACATACAGTCCTGGATACAGCAAATCTGTATCTGCACTAGACTAGTTACAGGAAAGGCGGGAAAAAAGCGAATGTGGGCTTTTAGACCAGAAAGTTGAAGGAGATGGAACATATACATACATACATATACGGGTTTATTATCACTTGATACAACTGCAGTAGATGCCAGTACATTTCATTTGGCAATATAGATCAATGATGTGCTTATTTTTTATAACAACCAACACTGAAAATAACAATAAAGCAGTATTAGTGGAATAGCAGTGGGTGAGCTAATGATCACACATTAGTATACCGCAATGTATGCTCTTGGATAGGTAAGCTCCAGTGTTGTCATCCTTAGCCATACCTGAAAAATAAGAAAACCTCACTAAATAGACTACCTGACTACCGTCCTATTGGCCCCATATTGATCCCCATCTGATTTGGTGTGGAAGACTGCATCTTACTGGAAGGATTCCTTTTCAGCAATCAACAATCATGTCCTATTTTCTAAACGGTTGGAGTTCAGCTGGTTGATGCAATAAATTCTTTAGAGTTTTTCATGATATTCACATTCTTTCACATCCAAAAAACTTCTCAGCATCCCCCCACCTCCACTCATGTCCAAGGGCGCCCGCAGGCAGGTGCAAGGGGGTGCACTTGCACCCCCCTGGAATCGGCTGACTAGATCATTTCAAAAAAAGGTTTTTTTTTTTTTTTTTTGTGCGTTCTTCTTTAAGAAGATAGTGCATTCTTCTTTAAGAAGTCTGTACTAACAGTCCAGTCGCGGGCGGGCGTGCTGACATCATCAAGTCTGTGCTAACAGTCCAGTCGCAGGCAGGCGTGCTGACATCATCACTGTTTGAGAGCGGGAACTTAGACGGATGATTCGAGCGGGAACGGAAGATAGGACACTTACAGGTAGAGGAGTTTGAGAGCGGGGACTCAGACGGATTATTCGAGCGGGAACGGAAGATGGGACCTGAAACGGAATAGTAAGCGGGAACGGAAGATGGGACCCATTCAGGTAGAGGTGTGTGTGTGTGTGTGTGTGTGTGTGTGTGTGTGTGTGTGTGTGTGTGTGTGTGTGTGTGTGTGAAATGCCCCAGGTGTACATGGTGGTGGGTAGAGAATAAGGCTTGAACCCTGTACCTTGGGCCCAAGTGGCAAGAGCCTGAATTCCCTACCCACCACCATTTGTAAAAATATCGCAGGATTTTCCCTCATACTTTTTCTGTTCCTCATAAAATCTGTGGTTTCTGCATTTGTGAACTTGTTGTCTGACAGCTAAATGTTATCTGGTTTTATTCTTGGCTGTCTGGAGTGTTTCTCCCTGGGCCTCTGCTAAAAAAATTAGATTTTTTTTTTTCAAAGTTAGACTTTCCTGGTTAATAAATGTTAAAAAAATGGACACATTTCAATATCGGACTTCATATTCTTCAGAAAGTGTATGGTAACAAAAGCAAGATTTTATTCTAGCAATTTTCTAAGTGTACAAGATGGATATTTGAAATGTATCCCTGTGTTTGGGACTGTATTCCCCCCATTATTGGCTTCATCCAGGTTTTGTGCTAGGGTTGAGAGTTATGGTAAGAACTGAATTCACTGAGTATGTTTGGGGGCTGTATTCACCCAGTATTGGCTTTGTTCAGGTATTTATTGGCTTCATCCAGGTATTTATTGGCTTCATCCAGGTTTTTTGCTAATGTTGAGAGCTATGGTAAGAACTGATTTCACTGAAAATGTTTGGGGGCTATATTCTCTCATTACTGGCTTTGTCCGGGTGTTATTTGCTAAGAGGTTGAGAGCTATGGTGAGAACTGAATTCACTGAATGTTTGGTGGTTGTAGTCACCCATTATTGGCTTTGTTCAGGTCTTTTGTGCTAAGAGGTTGACAGCTGTGCTATGGTGAGAACTGAATTCACTAAATGGTAAAGTTTCAGTCTTCCTCTTTCACAAAACAGCTGATTTGGCATAGTGGTATGTTGCTTTGACTGTTTTGCACGGGGTCCCCTGGGTTCAAGACGTGGCAGTGAAATGTATGGTGGTAACGCAGCATTTTATTCTAGCAACTTAGTGGTATGTTGCTTTGACTGTTTTGCACGGGGTCCCCTGGGTTCAAGACGTGGCAGTGAAATGTATGGTGGTAACGCAGCATTTTATTCTAGCAACTTTCAAACATTATACAAGCAATGTTTAAAATGTGTCCCTGGTTTTTGCCCCCCCCCCCAATAAATTTCCGCTTTTTCCAGATTTCTTGTGCTGCAAAGTTCAGAGATACAGCTGAGTGTCGAGTAGATTTTACAAGGAGCTGAGAGCTGCAGGGGAGCAAAAGTTTAGTGCTGCTTATGTTTAGTCTGCTTGCATTGTTAATAGCACAACAGATAGTGCACTTGCTTTAGATGCTGAAGGCTGTGGGTTCTACTCCCACAGTAGGTAAATGCATTGCTGATGCTGTATTGTGTTGTAAAGGGGGTGGATGCTGCATTCCTTTTGACAAAGATACTTAGTAACTATGAACCTGTAAACAGTTTGCTATCCATTCTCTATTGCGGTATTACTAGCTTTTCATTTTTTTACTGCATGCAACAAAGGCAATTTATTCTTCAAGGGTAACAGGCACTTTATTTGTAGATTAAACAATGACATATAAAGTGTTTGCTAGCAGCAACCTCTATTAGTTACAAATTTCTTCAATGTGGATTTTACTACAGAGATTGTGTACATTTTTTACTGATACTGGTGGACTTGAGTAGACTTTTTATGATGGAAATGTTCTGAATTGGGCAATTTTGTCATTGGTGGATGCTTTTTGTTTCTTTGTTTACTGGAAAAATTTTCAAAACAATAAATTTAAAATGCCCTTAAACAACTGTACTGTATTGTACAAGGAATATAATGTAATACAGTCAGGAAGGTGTATCAAAGAGCATGTGTATGTTATGTTCGAGGGGCCTATGATTTTGAAGACAGCCCAGAGTTCATTTGCAATTGGCAAAATGTATTTTCTCTGAAAGTGGGTTTCAGTGCTGTTTCAATGCATGTGAGTTTCAAGGGCAGAGAAGTTTTAATGTTAGTCTATTTTCATTGAGACTGCATTGCTTTAACATATATGTATTAGGGTTTGTGCTGTAAAATGCAAAATAAAACTTTCAAATGAAATCCTAAATCATCGCAGAAGTAAAGCAGTATGCACATTAGTGTTTATGGTAAATGGGGCAAAATAACCAAGGAATGGGACATTGGAATGGCAGCGGGGGGGGGGGGAGGCTCCATTTGACCATGATTTTGTGAGGGGGGTAGCAAACTCAGACAGCCCCGGTTGAACTATACCTCTCAGTTGTCCATATCTTTGCAGAATTAATAGATATTTGCTGCTTATTTTTGGTTTGTTCCTCATAAAATTTGTGGTTTTCTAGCAAATCATTTAGGAATGAAGCCATTAAATGACAGACATCGAGTTTCAGATGTCATAACCTTCAGAAAAATGCATGCTAATGCAAGACTGTCTAAGTTTATACAAGAGCAATTTTTAGTAGTGTTTGTATGTTCCC